>NC_053159.1:65034754-65152254 GCF_016835505.1 Polypterus senegalus | reverse complement strand
AGCCAAATTTCAGCCTTCCACCTACACGGGAAGTTCGAGAATTATTGATGAGTGAGTGAGTCAGTCAGTCAGTCAGTGAGGGCTTTGCCTTTTATTAGTATAGATAAAGTGTAGCAATGTTAATAAATGATGGAGAGACACAAATCTAGTTGCTTTTCTCCTAAACACATGAAACTCACAAGACTATAAGTAAACTTTCAAAGAGATGTGTGACTGACATCCTGTAAACTATACACTATGTACTGTGTCAGTTTGAGAGTAAATTTACTTTTCTGTGTCTTACTAAAGTAGGTCAGATATAATGTGTTTCACTATGTATAGTATTTTCTTTAATCTGCTGGGAGGATTTTGCCAAACGAGAGTGACTAGAAATATACTGTGATATTCATAGTCTGTGGTGGTGTTAATACTTTTTGATATCAACACATTTTCATGCAGTCCAGTGTGCCATCCTGTTATAGCCTGTGTTAATACAATTACATATAACTTCTTAACACTAGAATTACCAAAGCTTACGAGAAAACTCGTAATTCCGGCCCACCTTAAATCCGCTTGCACCTCTCCATTCAGCATCTTTTGTGTTGTAAATTTGTTGAAAATCCCAAACAGCAAGCAGCGTGCTATTCCACCCCCCCCCCAATCGCTGGAGAAACTGCAAAAAGCTCTCCCAAATGTTTGTCCCTTGAATATCATGCAGTCAGGTAGAGCTGCATAGGTTAAAAACAATATAATTATTTGGAACACATGCATTTCACGTGTGTTCCATGTCTACAAAGATCTATGTAAGTGTAGGATGACAGAAGTGTTAAATGCATACCTAAAAGACAAACTTTTTCCATGTTTTAGTACTAACGACAAAATGTAGACATGAAGTGTATAATGTGTGAAGACTGAAGTCTAAATATCAAATAGGCACTTTCACAAAAGGTACAAGTATAACACAACAAGTGTGCTTTTATTCAAGAATATAATTGCAGAAAAAGAACACGCGGTAGGGTGCGACATTGACACCCCTTTAATATGACTGCCTTGGTAGCGCACAACTGTTGACTGGTAATCAAAACTTCACGGGTTCCACCCTGGACGAGTCTGTTTTGAGAAATGAGCTACTCTTATTCTTACTGTTTTAGAATAAAAACATACATTTCATTTCAGTCTGTACAGCTGGTGTAAATCTATCCATCCATCCATCCATTTTCTAACCCGCTGAATCCAAATACAGGGTCACGGGGGTCTGCTGGAGCCAATCCCAGCCAACACAGGGCACAAGGCGGGAACCAATCCAGGGCAGGGTGCCAACCCACCGCAGGACACACACAAACACACCCACACACCAAGCACACACTAGGGCCAATTTAGAATCGCCAATCCACCTAACCTGCATGTCTTTGGATTGTGGGAGGAAACCGGAGCGCCCGGAGGAAACCCACGCAGACACGGGAGAACATGCAAACTCCACACAGGGAGGACCCGGGAAGCGAACCCGGGTCTCCTAACTGCGAGGCAGCAGCGCTACCACTGCGCCACCGTGCCGCCCGGTGTAAATCTATGATACTTGGAAAGGTTAGCATTTTTTTTTTCAGTTTTATGCTCTCAGTCGCGTTCACACTCGCCCTGATCTGACACTGCTGTTTTCAAATAAAGATGAGCTATAACAGAGTTGAACACAAATCAGAGAATGAGAACACAAGCCCACAAGAAACGTCCTCTCACATATAAGAACAACGCAGCTGCACCAGGCGTAAAGTTGAAAGATGGCACCGTTTGGATACAGGACGAAGTCTGGCGTCATCATGCCAGTCAGTCTGCCCCACACCTGTACTTCAAAGAAACAGTGCTGCTTACAGAGCTCACCAACGTATCGTGCAAACTCCTATTTGTGATTATGTTTTGTGATGGTCTTTACATAAGAAGCATTTATATGTTACTTATATAAAAGCCAGGTCGAATGTTATCTACCTCGATGTATTTACTAATCTTTTTTTTTTTTTGGGCACTGTGTCAGCGTGCTCATGACGATCAAACACAGGAAGCTCTGCAGTTTACTCGTGACTTTACGCAATAAGTAAATAAATTAAGATAAGTAGCATTTGTTCTGACTTTTATATACAAAGTTAAGTGACTGGAAAAGTGTGACGACAGCTTCCACCTGCAGCTATAGCCTCTTCAGTACACAAGTGACTCTCCACGCTAGTGTTTTGATCTGGACGGTGCATGTGCCCAAAAAAAAGTCTAACTGCATTCTTGTACCATTGCTTGCGTGTCAGCAGGCACTTTTCGTGGCATTAAACGTGTATTTTTTGAGCATGCCCATATCGATCAAACACAGGAAGCTGTGCAGTCTACTTGTGACTTTACACTGTAGGAAGTAAGTAAAATACTGTAGAACCGTCATCATGATCTGAGTTCACCTTTGTTATAGCGCGTCTATGTGAAAACAGCTGTGTCAAATGGGGGTGGGATCGTGAACGTGACTCAGAGAATAAAACCAAATAAAAAAAAAAAACAAAGCTAACCTTTCCAAGTATCATAACTTTACACCGACTGTTACAGACTGGAATCAAATGTATGTTTTTATTCTAAAATTGTAAGAATAAGAGCAGCTCACTTCTCAAAACTGACTCGTCCGGGATCGAACCCGTGAAGCTCCGATTACCAGTCAACAGTTGATACCGTTGTGCCTCCGAAGTGGTCGTAGCAAATGCATGTCAATGTCACACCCTAATGCGGGTTCTTTTTCTGCAGTTATATTCTTGAATAGAAGCACACTTGTTCTGTTATATTTGTACCTTTTGTAAAAGTGTTTATTTAATATTTGGACGTCAGGCTTCACATATTATGCACTTCATGTCTACATTTTGTCAATTTTTACTAAAACATGAAAAAAATTTCTGTTTTAACAATGTGTTTACATAGATCGTTGTAGACACGGAACACACATGAAATGCATGTGTTCCAAATAACGATATAGTATTTATAAAAGGTGTCATTTTGCTTGACTTCTCACTCTATACAACTATAAGCAACTGACACACAGGTAAACAGACTTGAGCTGAGAAAACTTTGCGGGGTGGGGGGATGTGATAGTAGGCTGTTTGCTGCTTATCGACACATTTACAGGACAAAAGACGCTGATAGACAGGTGCGAAACGATTTAAGGTCGGACAGATCTACGAGTTTTTTCGTATGCTCTGGTAATTCTAGTATTAATGGTGAATGTTGGGGTGTTACGAAATTAGTTAATTTTATACAAATATATTTATATGTAATGTTTCTTTCTGTTTAATTTGTTATTTACATTGATTTAAAAAATTCCACAACAACTTCAGTTACACTTAATTTAATCACGGTTATTTGCTTGAGAAAATTGGTTTTATCAAATATAACTACTGTCTATACATCATAACTTGTATTATATTTTTAATAAATCACACTCTTGTGTCAACACGACATAATTTTCAGCAATTTTTTTTCTGAACAAGCTGCAGCTGTACTGGATTGCTGTGTCTTGCTGCTATGAATAACACATGGATTCAGGGGAAGAGAACACTTAGATGTAGTCTTTAAGAAGACTACCTGCAAGAGGGATAATGTTTTTTTTTAGTCCTTCAGCATCTCAGTATTTTTTTAAACCTATTGGGATTGCAGATTGTTACCTGATATATTGTTCTCCACTCATTATTTGAAGAGTTTCGTCATTGAGTCTGAGTTGGCAGGCAAGAAGTATCTTTCCAACGAGATCAGGATTTCATGTTCACCGTTCAGCAATTATACAGTAAAACAAATCACTTAATCTTCTGTTGTAATTCTGTTATTATTCTGGGGAACTAATCATGTTGGCATTATTTTCTCCTATCCATATTACATCTGTTAAATCTAGACTTTTGTGGACAGCTTGATTGTGTTTAATTATTGTTTTTTTTTCATTTTTGCACATTTATATAGATGGTATAAATATAATTATGTTAGTCAGTGCATAATTTGGATTTTTTATCTGGTTTGTTCATTGTCTCAGTGAGGATGGAGATAAGAATTTGACTGGGCCGAATAGAGACCAGGAAATTTTTATAGAAAAAACAAGCTAATACCCAGGGCTTTGCTCACAAAGATCTCTTTTAATAAATTGGCTCTTATTAAATTGCACAATTTTATTTCAGTTTTTGATTATGTACCAAGTCTGTGCTGTATACAAAAATCACACAAAAGGAGCAAATATGTTGAGCAAGAATGGACAGTACTTCTGTATAGAATATTAGATGGTTTCAGAATGAACAGGAGGTGAGGTGAACTCACTCTAGAGCATGTTACATAAAGCTGACTATGAGAAAAACAATCAGCCCTCAAATCCATTCCTGCCTCTTTTAGAGACTGACCTTGTCCTTTATTGAAAGGCATTGCAAAACACACTTTAAGTGGAAATTGCAGGTGTTTAAATTGAAAAGGAAAGTCAGATGGTATAAGAGAAATACACGATATAAAGACAGTTTCTCCCTGACCAGAGAAAGTAAAGATATATTTTTAATTACATTTTTGTGTAAAGCTTTTATTTGCAGTCTTGTGAAATTACATAGTTTAGGAAGATTTAAGTTTCTCAAAAGAATAACTGGTCCTCCTATCTTAAAAATAAGTTTGTGCAGAAGAATGTCTGGAGGTTTGAGCTTAGGCAAGAACTCCTGGCAACATCACATAAAAATATTAGTCAACGTATTTTAAATAGTTCCATTCACACTAGCCGGCATCATCACATACTGTCACGGTAAAGGAATATCAAACTTTATCTGGAAGAATATTTTGATGTGTCAAATGCTGTCTGGTGTTCTGACATCATATTGTGAATTAAACTTTCAAAACCAGTACATCTTAGTTTGATATTAATATTGATGTGACATTGAATTTCATAAATATTTTGATTAAATTTTGCAAGAAAATTTTTTGGCCACCCTGCATAAGATAACATTTTAAAAATAGTATACATCGAATTAAAACTGACAAAGTTTGGCATTTCTGAGAAAAATTAACCATTTTTGAGATATTTTAATATTGAAGAGGTAGTTTCACCCCCTTAGGGTATTAATTTTGCAAAACATGTTCTTATCTTTCACCTAGACCCTAAAACAAACCTCCATACTAAATTTCAAAATATATACTGTATATAATATCAGAAAATCAACATAGACCTGGTACACTTTGTATTAGTAAATTGTGAAGGAGCAACATTTGGTATAAACTGGCTATAGCCGTAAAGTACAGTTCAGAGTAATTAAAGCAGAATATCTGAAGAAGTTTTTTTTTTTTTGCTCATTATGTCCCTTTGGTTGCTTGTACATGGTGATTCATGTGAAAGCACTCCATCTTGTGGAATGATTATAGTAGTAATCAGGTGGCAACTTCGGTTAATTTGTGTCAACCATTCATATGTTTTTGTTGGCATGATTTAACATTGGATGGACAGAAAAAGCTAAACTTGGCTCATTCTAAACATTAGTTTGTAGCATTGTGTTTGTCAGTCCATTAAAGAAGCAATCTTTCCAGTCCTCTTCTGTCTGTGTGTGTTCTGTGTTGTGCTTGATGCTGCTACAATATGATCATGTTCCTGTTACTTGGAACTAGATTAATTGGGTTGGTTCCAGCAGTATCCCAGGTGACTTGTTAGGCAGATTTGAAATCACTCCCAGGTATGGTAAAAGCCCAATGTAGGGCTCTTCAGCTTCCCTGGCGGTCTTCATGGAGCCCTACAGAGCAGTCTCAAACTCCAACTCCCATGAAGCCCTGCGGGAATCCGTTGAGCCACAGCAATCCAGGGGGGCTGCCCTCTAGCGCTCTACTACCTCCATTATATCAGTCTCCTGGCTGGGCAAAACACACCACCATCGGTCACAACCAGGGCTGTGAAGTCGGTAGATAAATCCTTCGATTCTGACTCTGGCTTCTTAGTTTCTGGTACTTCTGACTCCAACTCTCCGACTCCTCTGTATTTAATATGATAATGTATTTTCCATGTTGATTGAAGGAAGGCAACATACATGTCATTTAACCACGGAACTACTGCCTAAGAAGCTGATTCCCTACCGTATTGGCCAGTTTAAACAAAAGACAAGAACCCCTAAACACACATCAGGCTATAGCACACACCTCCACCTACATCATTACACTTGTTTACACTCATATTAACTTGTTAAACACATTATATCTGAAATAATATAAAAACACTTTTTGTAATGTACCGTAATCCAGATTACAATATGTCAATGTCAGGTTGTATAATAGCTCAGCTGAACTTCACACTAGTCGTTACACAACTATGCACTGGGCTTTATTCTTACATCAGAGAAGTATTTAATTATGAGTATTGTTTGTGAAATGGCACATTTGAACTTGCTATATTTTTTTTTCATTATAATTTAAATTTATTAGGAGTCAGAGTCAGTACATTTTTGCCAACTCTGACCCCAGCTCCAGGTACCCAAAATTGTCTCTGACTCATTGACTCCGATTCCGACTCCACAGCCCTGGTCACAACATATATAACTTGAATGACCACTTTATTGGTAGTCCTGCTTTTGCCATGTACAGTAAGTGCTCTATAAGTGTTAATATTCTATTTGAAGACAGTACTCTTTAAAACAGGATTGCAAATACCAATTGGCTGTCCTTATCTCCTACCATGTAAAATAAAAAATATAACTTATTGCTGATGTAATTACAATATTGTTTAAAAATTAAAAAGCTGTATTAGTCATTCAGTTTAGACTTTATTGGTGTTGCCTTATTTCTTAGAAAAGACTGTTCCTTCAGAAACTAGATATTTGTTGAAGCAGAGATTTGAATGATGTTTTATATGTGTAATTCAGCTACTCTAGAATTTGCATATACTAGCAAAATATAAATAATTTGTTCCATTTTATTTTGGATATATTTCCCTGCTATGGAGGATACATTACTACTTTCCTGAAGTAGCTTTCATTACATAAACACTGTGATCACAACATTTTATCACAATGATGTAATCTGTGATCATGTCTTGAATAATTTGTGAACAAGCATCTTTATTTTTTCTCGGGCCAACAGAATATTTAGCCTTAATACCTATGAAGGCACATCATGTATAGCAGCCTGTGGAGTGTGTAACGTGGGTGTCAGAAAGGGCCTGCCTATATATTTTATGTAGTTAAATTCTAGACATGCTTTCTTTTTTTATATTCTGTTAGTGAGATGACAGTTAAGCTGTCAGTCATCTTATAGTGGGCCCTACATGAGATTGTTTCACTTCATATATGCCATAGAAGAACATGAAAATGGCCTTCTACAAGGTTTTTTTTTAAATTTTGTTTTAAGCAGTAAAGTTTCAGTAATATATGTTCAAAAGATATACATGCATCTGAAATAATTTAAGGACATTCGAGCAAATGTGCTTGCTTATGTAGTCACACACAAAACCTATTAATTGAAAATATCATTTTGGGGTTATATAACATAAGAGTCAGACATTTTCTTTATATACCCTTCTTAGTAGTCTCTCTTAGAAGAGGATCTAGCCTGGTTCAGAATTCTAAAATATGATTAGAATATTTTTTGAAGTGATTATTTTTGGTGTAATTCATCATAATCAATGGCAACATCTGCTGGCCAAGAAACACACAGTAGGCTTAACAGATTACTTGCTACTCTCCTTTCCAGTTGCATTGTATAATTACTTTTGTTCAAATTTAATGTATATACTCTGTCATCTATTTGGAAGGCTACTGCCCATCTCTATTTGCAGGATTTATAAGATAACTTTTCTATTATTCACTGTTAGAGAGTTGAAATCTAATTCTATGATGATATTTTGATGATTTTTATTACTTTTCAGAAGTGGTCTGTACTTGTAGCTCTCTGAGTGGTAAAGGATTTTGTGTTTCTCATTCATGGGTAATTGTGCAAAAAGTCCCAATGGAGCATTTCCTATATATACCTTTACAAGGTTTTCTTCAAAAAACATGTAGTGAAGAATGGAAGCATAATGCACTTTTTAAATTGAACTTACAGAAATATTTAAGGAACTTCAGTAACATGAAAATGAGCCTTTCATTGTTACCCTAACTAGAATAATATACAGTGATCCCTCCTCGATCGCAGGGGTTGCGTTCCAGAACCCCCCCGCGAAAGGTGAAAAACCGCAAAGTAAAAACCATACGTTTATATTGTTATTTTTATATTGACATGCTTGGGTCACAGATTTGCACAGAAACACAGGGCGTTGTATAGACAGGGACTTTAAAACACTGCAAACAAACATTTGTCTCTTTTTCAAAAGTTTAAACTGTGCTCCATGACAAGACAGAGATGACAATTTTGTCTCACAAATAAAAGAATGCAAACATATCTTCCTCTTCAAAGGAGTGCGCATCAGGAGCAGAGAATGTCAGAGAGAGACAGAGCGAGAAAAGCAAACAATCAAAAATCAGTAGGCCTGTTCGGGCTTTTAAGTATGCGAAGCACCACCGGACAAAGCAGCTTTAAAGAAGGGAGCAATGTGAAGGTAGTCTTTCAGCATGCTTTAGAGGAGTGTCCGTATCATCTAGACAAGTGTGTGAAAAGCCCCTCTACTCACACCCCCTCCATCAGGAGCAGAGAATGTCAGAGATAGTGAGTGAGAGAGAGAGAGAGAAAAGCAACCAATCAAAAATCAATACGTGCTGTTCGGGCTTTTAAGTATGCAAAGCACCGCGCAGGAAGCACATCGTATATCATTGAGGAGTTTTATTTAATAAACTAGCAAAATACCCGCGCTTTGCAGCGGAGAAGTAGTGTGTTAAAGAAGCAATGAAAAGAAAAGGAAACATTTTGAAAATAACGTAACCTGATTGTCAATGTAATTGTTTTGTCACTGTTGTGAGTGATGAGTGTTGTTGTCATATATATATATATATATATATATATATATTTACACACACATAAACATATATATATATATACATATCTATACATATACACATATATACATACATATATATATCTACATATATACACACACATATATAAACATATATATACATATACATACATATCTACATATATACACACACAGCTATTTGGTATCAGTGCAATACGCTGTTTGTTAAAACGGTTGACTCCCGCTCTTACCTTCAATAACAAATCAAATCATTCAGTTTTCTTTGCTCATATGTCATTTTAGAGCTAGACGCCTGGCATCTTTTTTTGGCCACAAGTTCGTTTCTGTTTGGTGTGAGGTTCTGTGTTGTGGAGATTCTCAGGATGGATTGCAGGTGCTCATCAATGAGGCGACTCCTGTGTGCTGTTTTGTTAGTCTTTATCACTGAGAAGAGCTTCTCACACAGATATGTGCTACCAAACATGCACAAGGTTCGAGCCGCATGTAGACGGACTTTTTTTGTTCTTCAAAGTCACCAAAGCGCCGTGCAAACTCAGTGCGCAATAACTCTAGCTTCGCAATAACTTGCAGCATCATAAGACTTGATTAACGCGGTTAGTGTTCGGCAAGGCAGCTGAAGCGCTGCATTATGGGATCTGTAGTTTATTGTGTTACCAGCGCTTCATATACCCGGGCCATTAATAACAATAATACAGTATATAAAATGATCTCGGCCGGATATAATTACACCCGGCCGGATGTGACCCGCGCCCTTGAGTTTGACACATATGGACTAAATAGAACTTGAAAAGATATATTTTTCAAATGTGATCGCGCAATTCAGATAGAGTTGACGCAAGACTACAGCCTGCAGGCCTCAATGAGTCATCCTCCCCTCGCTCTTACTTTTTTACCGTTCATCTAATGAATACACTGAGTATGGCTTTACCAAAACAATCATTGATGGCGAATAAAGTATCCATTATTCGAGTATGTAGATCGGTATATATATATACATATATATATACCCACGTATCGCAGCGGAGAAGTAGTGTGTTAAAAAAGGTAGAAAAAGAAAAGGGAACATTTTAAAAATAACGTAACATGACTGTCAATATACAGTATTTTTTTTTTTTGAGTGTTACTGAGTGTTGCTGTCATCAAGGATTTGATTATCATTATTTCTTTCAATCAGGTTCGTATTTGTAGGATGTGTTGTGTTCAAGTTACATTCCGTGTTTGTCAATCGCTGTAAAGATGACAGGTTTCATTCATCGATTCGTTTCTTACTGCATCAATAAACAGCTCGCCTTCTTCTTTATCTGAGACCTGACACACTGCATGCACGGGTTTTTTACACTGTCTTCCTTTAGCGGACATTGACTTTTTCCACCGTGTGCTTTGTTTCGCAGTAGCTGGATTTATGAATATGCTTATCAGACGCTTCATATTTTTGCTGCCTTTTCAATTGTGTAATTCGTTTTTTGTTCAGCACTTTTTGGAACTGTTGCTTTTTATCTGTGCACTGCGCCAGTTCACGTGAGCCACTCGTGTACATGCATCGAAGTTTCCCAGCTGTGCTGGTGCCATCTCGTGCTATGTCCATGGCTGTATTTAATGTTACCTTAGTCCTGGCACTTAAAACTTTCTCTGCAGTTTCGCTGAGTTTGTGTCAAACACCACCCTGACCATCTCATCTTCCTCTCCATAAGCACAGTCCTTCACCCGTGAATATTTACCCGTGGCAGTTTGCTATTGGATTGCCGCTGACGGACGGCCTTATATGGGTGGGCACTAAATTACAAACGCCAGCGGCAGCCTGTCTATGAACTTAATTTAAAGTGTAGGTTTACATCGTGCTTTGTTTCCGAAGTAGCAGAACTCATGAATATGGTTGTATATGTCACTCGCTCACTTCTTATTGTTTCGCTGACTTCTCAATTATATAATGCATGTTTTCTTAAGCGCTTTTTTGATGTCTTCCTGGTTTTCTATGTACTGCGTGATTACGTGGGAGGCGTGATGATGTCACACGAAACTCCCCCCCACGGCGTTGAAGCTCATCTCCATTACAGTAAATGGAGAAAAACTGCTTCCAGTTATGACCATTACGCGTAGAATTTCAATATAAAACCTGCCCAACTTTTGTAAGGAAGCTGTAAGGAATGAACCTGCCAAATTTCAGCCTTCCACCCACACGGGAAGTTGGAGAATTAGTGATGAGTCAGTGAGTGAGTGAGTGAGTGAGGGCTTTGCCTTTTATTAGTATAGATAATACATAGTCTGATTGGGTAGCTTCTCAGCCATCTGCCAATAGCGTCCCTTGTATGAAATCAACTGGGCAAACCAACAGAGGCAGCATGTACCATAAATTAAAAGACCCATTGTCCGCAGAAATCCGCGAACCAGCAAAAAATCTGTGATATATATTTAGATATGCTTACATTTAAAATCCACGATGGAGTGAAGCCACGAAAGTCGAAGCCCGATATAATGAGGGATCACTGTAGTGCCATTTCGGACTTTGGTTACCAGGGATGGCACTTACTATTAGTGTACCAACACCCCACGGAGAGGTTTTAACTGCAAAGGTTTATGTGTCTCTCACTCACACCCATACTATTAGGTGATTTATCTGTCCATTTTGTGATATCATACTCCTTTAATCCCGTTATATCTGTTACTGGAAGGTGAGTCTATCTCAGTAATTATTTATCTAATTAGTAGGAAGAGGATTAATCATTAGAATCAAAACCTGCAGCTAAAACCTTTAACCCTAGAATTACCAGAGCCTAAAGCCGTGGGGGAGTTGGGATCGTGAACACGACTGAGAGAATAATCCATCCATCCATCCATTTTCTAACCCGCTGAATCCGAATACAGGGTCACGGGGGTCTGCTGGAGCCAATCCCAGCCAACACAGGGCACAAGGCAGGAACCAATCCTGGGCAGGGTGCCAACCCACTTGAGAGAATAATACTGAATAAAAAAAAAACAAAGCTAACCTTTACAAACATCTTAAATTACACCAGCTAATTACAGACTGGAATCAAATGTATATGTTTTTATTCCAAAATAGTAAGAATAAGAGCAGCTCACTTCTCAAAACGGACACGTCCGAGATCGAACCTGTGAAGCTTTGATTACCAGGCAACAGTTGATTCCGTTGTGCAACCGAAACTTTCGTACCTTTTGTAAAAGTGTTTATTTGATATTTGGACTTCAGGTTTCACACATTATACACTTCATGTCTACATTTAGTCAATTATTACTAAAACATGAAAAATTGTTTACATAGATCGTTATAGACACGGAACACACATGAAATGCATGTGTTCCAAATAACAATATAGTATTTATAAAAGGTGTCATTTTGCTTGACTTCTCACTCTATACAACTCTAAGCTTCTGAAACACAGGTAAACAGACTTAAGCTGAGAAAACTGTATGGGGTGGGGGATGTGATAGAAGGCTGCTTGCTGTTTGCTGCTTATCAACACATTTACAGGACAAAAGACGCTGACGAAGAGGTGTGAAGCATTTTAAGGTGGGACGGATCTACAAGTTTTCACATAGGCTCTGGTAATTCTAGTGTTAATAAATTAATATGACAATGCTTTATCTTATTTTTTTAATGATTATACTCTGAAGGGAAATACTATAGTTAAATGGAAGCCATTTAGTCAATTGAGCCTCAACTAGTTCTGCCTAGATTACTGTATGTCACATTCATCAATTAGTGTTGTTCCTGCTAAAGAATAGGGAGAACTACTCACTGGATTTGTTATGGGATAAAAAAGCTAGGAGTCCTCAATTATTGGACCACTCTTCTTCTGATATAAACTACAGATCCATTTTCTTATTAATGTTTAATGTTTTCTGACATTAAATTTCCAGAAGCAAATGTGTATAAGACCTTTTTTTGTGATTCAAATTCTGATGTTTTCTTATGTTTTTAAGTTTTGACTCTCCTTGTTGTTAGCTTACTCCATCTGGTTATTTCTTGAAGAGCTTTTTGCATAGAAGTACTAAGTCTGGATGTACACCCACCGCAGGGTTCACACAAACAGTATATGTAAAATGTAGAGTATCCGTTGAATCCAAAAATAATACTGTATGTTTTATAGGTAAGGGCGGCTGGTAGAACCAAAGTCCCTTATGTTTGGAAGTGTTTGTGTTAACATCCATACCACTATGTTGCTCTCTAATTGACCATTCAGTTTTCATTTGGTACTGATACCTTCTTGATAAGCTGAAGTCCTAATAACCGATCTACTAATCCTTATTCTCAGTTGATCAGTCTTGCACAAGAGATGTATCATTGATTACCTATAGTGTAGAACATCAAGGTGAATATCGGAGTGGCACAGAATAAAGAGATTTAGTGCTGAACAAGATACCAATGGAAATGCTGTTAGCTAATTAGGAGTTAAAAGGTCATTTTCAACTAAAACTTCTTTTTGCTAAACTGAGAGGTGGTGAGAAATAGAGGCCATTGACATACTTCACACAATCTTTTCTCAAGTCCGACTAGTAAATATATTTTGCTGACTTGCACATGCTTTTCTAGGAAAATCTTAGGATCATATTTTAGAAATTCATGCCTAATCTAATAAATTTCCAACTTCTGAACATTTTACTCAGAAGACTGCTATTTTAGCTCCATTCTTAAACAGAAATTTCAAATGAAGTGGCAGCCTCTGGGATATACAGTATTATAAAATACTTCTTGTAAATCTATAAATGCATCAGATTTTTACTGCTTATGGTAAAGGAAAAGGCATGCTTTCTTGATGCTTTACCTTTCAACAGACCAGACTAGTTTCTCACTACTCTTTAAGCATTTAGAAAAGTATAGTAGCTGTGAATGTAATGTTTTGATGACTCCCACACATACATTTTATTTGAAAAATCTTTTTACAGAGTTTGTCTTCCTGATATAAAGAGGAGCAGGGCTGTCATTGACTACTGATCTGTAATGATCTAATAAAAGACTTGGAGGTGAATTAGTTAACCAGAGAGTTGGAATTGGTGGAATGGTACTATGCTGCCAAAATTTAGTAGTGATTTTTTTAGTTTTTGATTCGTGATACTTTTAATTCATAATGTGATATATATTTAATTCTTTCATATTAAAGAACTGGAGATTGTCTAATCAGTTGTCATGTTTTAACAGTTTATTGTATTTCATTTGATGTGGTGAACATAAGACAAAAAAAAAGGTTGAGAAACGAAAAGCTAACACATGTCTATTGCCATTTTGGCAAAGGCATTAAAGAAAAGTGCTATAAATAAAGTAAATATTGGGCAACACTGGTTCACCTTCCTCAGTGTTCTCATGAAGACAGTCTCCATGTTGAATTAATGGCTAACTTTATGGAGCAGGAACCATTAACAAGAAGAGATGGAGATAGGTCTGGATTCTGTTCAATGGTCCTTAATGAGCATAACCTTTAAATCAGAGACTTAAGAATGCTGTCTGTGTTCATCAATTTATTATTGGATTTTTAGAATAACTTTCTCTGCATCCCTGCATAACAAGCCATATAGGTTGACCTGCAAACAGTTAAATTGCATATTTAAACAATTAAAGGACTCTCATATTGTCCTGCAAAGCCCATTGACATCAGACTCTGCAGTGATATGGAAGAATTCTTCAGAAAACTCAGACTAAAATAATTTTTCCACAATAAAGGAAATAGTAACACACAGGAACCAACAACAAGCAGTTACAACAACCCCACCAATAAATCCACACGGACACCAGAAGCTGGCAGAAACTCCACCCTGGATAATTATATAGACTGCTTCCGACAGAGAGTGAAAACAGGTATCTTAAACAGGCAGCAAAATCGGATAGAAAACATTACTGGGGATAAGCGGAGAGCAATACATTCACTAAGTGAAAATACAGAAATCATTATCAAACCAGCAGACAAATGGGGTGCTTTAGTCATCATGAACACATCAGATTATATACAGGAGGCACAAAGACAATTGTCCAATACTATGCATTATTACAAACTGCAAGAAGACCCAACAGATCTCTTCAAAAAGGAACTGAAAAAGATAGTAAGTAGCTTTCCTCTTGACATCAGGGATCATGTAAACAGTTTAATTCCTGAGAACCCCAAAATGGGTTACTTCTACATGCTTCCTAAAATCCTCAAAGAAGGGAACCCAGGAAGGCCTATAATCTCGGGAATTGGCTCCCTTACAGAAAATATTTAAGGTTGGGTGGAGCACATCCTTAAACCCCTCACCCGTAATACAACCACCTACATCCAGGATACCACTGACTTCTTTAAAAAAAACAAAAACTGTCTGCTTTAGGCCCCTTACCTGAGGGAACCGTACTGGCCACAATGTATGTTGAGGCACTTTACACAAACATCCCCCATGATGATGGCATATTGGCATGTGAAACATACCTCAGAAAACATGATTTAACCACAAAGTCAGTAATAGAATTGATAAAATTCACTCTGACACAGAATCTATTCTCTTTTGGACAAGATTGCTATTTGCAACAAATGGGGACTGCAATGGGCTGTCAGTTTGCACCTCACTATGCAAACCTATTTATGGCAAAATTGGAGGAAGATTTCATTTCAATGTGCATCGTAAAACCAATGTATCTCCGTTACATAGATAACATCTTCATAATCTGGACTGCCAGTGAGAAGGACCTCTTCCATTTTCATAATGAATATAATTCTTTTCACCCCAACATAAAGCTGAAGCTGAATTACTCAAACAGAAGTCAGCTTCCTTGACACCATCATTCAACCGAAAGACAACACCCTTGTGACTTCTGTTTTTCACAAACCAGCAGACAGATGGACCTACATAAGAAGTGATACCCCCAGCATATAAGGCACTCCATTATTTTCAGCCAAGCAACACTGTACATTTGCTCAGAACTGACAGACCGGGATTAATAACTGCAGCAGCTCAGACAAGATTTCATCAGACAAGGTTATACCCCCAAAACAACAGACACTCAAATAAGAAGAGCTACTGCCATACCCAGAGACAACCTTCTGTAATATAAAATCAAAGACAACAAGAACCGCATCCACCTTGTTGTCACCTACAATCTACATCTTGAAACACTTCGAAAAATTATAAAAGAACTTCAGCCAAAGCTAAACAATGACCAAACACTGAAAAATGTATTTCCTGAACCTCCCCTCCTGGCATACAGACAACCACTAAACCTTCAGCAACTAATTGTCCGAAGCTCCCTAAGTAAACCAACAGAAAATGGCACATCTCCCTACCTACAGAAAAGATGTAAAACATGTGCCTACATTTATAATACAGACCGTATAGTTATACCACACTGCCGACTTGAACATCACATAAAGGGATCATTTTCCTGCAGATCATCTAATGTGGGCTACCTAATTCTCTGCATGAAATGTCCTGACACTGCACTCTATGTGGGGGAAACTGGACAAACACCCCACCAGAGAATGAATTTACACAGGTTCCACATTAAACATGGCAACACAGATGGCGGCCCACTTCAACAGCCATAAACACTGTGAGAGGGACTTTAAAGTCATAGTGCTTATAGGCAACTTGGACAAGAGAGAAAAGAATGGGAAGTTAAACTCATGCTAAAATTTAATACAGTAATCCCTCGCTATATCGTGCTTCGACTTTTGCGGCTTCACTCTATCGCGGATTTTAAATGTAAGCACATCTAAATATATATCACGGATTTTTCGCTGGTTCGCGGATTTCTGCGGAGAATGGGTCTTTTAATTTATGCTACACGCTTCCTCAGTTTGTTTGCCCTGTTGATTTCATACAAGGGATGCTATTGGCGGATGGCTTAGAAGCTACCCAATCAGAGCATGTATTACATATTAACTAAAACTCCTCAATGCTATAAGATATGCGTCCCGCGCAGAGCTTGATTGTTTGCTTGTCTCTGCCTCTATCTCACCCTCTCTGACATTCTCTGAACCTGACGGAGGGGCTGTGAGCAGAGATGCTGTTTGCACAGAAGCTGTTTGCCTAGTGGATACGGACACACCTCTAAGAAATGCCGCTTCCAAAAGCACACTTATTGATTTTTTGATGGTTTGCTTTAATCTCGCTCTTTCTCTCTCTCTGACGTTCTCTGCGCCTGACAGAGGAGATGTGAGGAGAGGGGCTGTTTGCACAGAGGATGTTTGCTTAGAAGATACTGACGCTCCTCTAAAAAATGCCGCAACAAATTTAAAAGCACACGTATTGATTTTTTGATTGTTTGCTTTTCTTTGCGAGCGCTCTCGCTCTCTCTCTCTCTGAAATTCTCTGCTCCTGAAGAGAAGAAGATCTATTTGCGTTCTTTTAATTGTGAGAAAGAACTGTCATCTCTGTCTTGTCATGGAGCACAGTTTAAACTTTTGACTAAAGGGTGTTATTTCATGTCTATAGGGCTCTAATAATGTTAACAGTGTGGGAGAGTTTATAAGGGCTTAAAATATATAAAAATAACTACACAAACATATGGTTTCTACTTCGTGGATTTTCATCTATCGCGGGGGGTTCTGGAACGCAACCCCCGCGATCGAGGAGGGATTACTGTACATTACAACATGGATTGAATGTAGAGAAAAGCCAAGCAAAATGACACCTTTTATTGGCTAACTAAAAAGATTACAATATGCAAGCTTTCGAGGCAACTCAGGCCCCGTACAACAACCTAGTACTACAAACATGGATTGAATAAAGACAAGAGTTTTATGGCCAGATATGAGGACTGCTTATTTCTCTCAGAATGACACAGACAACCTGTCTATAGATCCACATTGTTTTGAAAAACTCATTACATACTTCAAAAGACTTTGTTGGACAGTTATCTTATCCAGAGATCTTGACCATACATTGTTCTTCTCTCTCATGTTAAATGAACCGTAGCCTGAATGAATCTATAAATTTTTTTACATTTAAGGTTTCTCATTTAAAGATTTACGAATGTTGTTTCTTGTCCTAGTGTGTATATAAACACAGGGAACTCCAGTTTCAGTATTACATCTTGCCTGAAGAAGGGGCCTGAGTTGCCTCGAAAGCTTGCATATTGTAATCTTTTTAGTTCGCCAATAAAAGGTGTCATTTTACTTGGCTTTTCTCTACATTCATAATGGCTAACACGGTACAACACCCTAGTACTATATTTAAACATTGTGTAAGTATGGTGTATATGACAATGCAGGCTTGCTCAATGTACATCGATGGATCCTTCAGTATAAATATTTTTAATCTGCAGGACAATTGAACGGTAGTGTCCTGGATCCTCTCTTTAAATAACTGCCTCACCACCTTTACCCAGGAGCATGATGAACACCAACAAAGATAAATAAGCTATGGATATTTGTGTATGTATCCACGTAGAAGGGCTGCTAATTATTATATTGTTTGTTGGTATTTAGTATTATTAGACGCTGTTTTATATGGTGCAAAACATCCTTTTTTCTTTCAATTGGCAAAATTTTTCTATAGTCTGCACTTTTTTAAGTATCAAAATTTCCCAGTAAAGTGGAAGGCCACCCAAATGGCAGTAAATGTTTTTACTTTGCAGTCTAGTGCATGCGTGACTTCATTTTGTGAAAACTAGTACTTCAAAATTATTCCAAACAACTGGAGCAAGTGTGTGAAAGTTTTCACTGAGAAAAAAAATGCTTGTCTTTGGTGCAATCTGGTGGACTGAAAACAGTCATTGACCATAGCATAGTCACCTGTTTGTTGAATGTATTCTCATAAGCCTGGGTCCTATTATGGAGCATTTGGAGGAATGGTAGTGGGAAGTAACACAGCTTCCAGGCTTACCCTTGTTCATGGTGCTAGAAAACTGGCATATACAGTATCTGTCAGGTGGAGAGTGGCAATCTTTGAGTAGTTGAAGATTGTTCACAACTTGCTAATCTATTCAGTTTTAAATTATCTTGACTGTAATGTAACTTTACTTAAGTTACTTAATGTATTTTTGTTACCTTTTAAATAACACATTATAGCAAACATTCATACTGTTTTCTTTACATTTGAAGTTTTTCAGTTTATTGGTAATGTTTTTCAAAGTTGAGTAATGAGAATTGAGTAAAAAAGAAACAAAATGAAATATAATTAATAAGACCAATCTTGTTAAGTTACGTTGTTTTCAGTGTAAAAGGGTGGCACGGTGGCACAGTGATAGCGCTGCTGCCTCGCAGTTAGGAGACCTGGGTTCGCTTCCTGGGTCCTCCCTGCTTGGAGTTTGCATGTTCTCCCCGTGTCTGCGTGGGTTTCCTCGGTGCGCTCCAGTTTCCTCCCACAGTCCAAAGACATGCAAGTTAGGTTCATTGGCGATCCCAAATTGTCCCTTGTGTGTGTGTGTGCCCTGCGGTAGGCTGGCACCCTGCCCAGGGTTTGTTTCCTGCCTTGCAGCCTGTGTTGGCTGGGATTGGCTCCAGCAGACCCCCGTAACCCTGTAGTTTGGATATAGCGGGATGGATGCATA
Source organism: Polypterus senegalus (assembly GCF_016835505.1). Lineage (NCBI taxonomy): Eukaryota > Metazoa > Chordata > Cladistia > Polypteriformes > Polypteridae > Polypterus > Polypterus senegalus. The sequence continues at coordinate 65,132,887 of NC_053159.1, read as the reverse complement.
TTTTCAGTGCTTTCTGAGTTAAGTAGTAAAATTCATGCTTATCTTCTGCATTAACACTACTTTATTTGAATCCAGCTAAGGTACTGTCTGCATGGGGACTTGCCATATCTACGTCGGTTTTACTTGCCCCTCTCAAAGACGAGTACATGTATTGTATGTTAGGAACATTAGTGATTCCAGATTGGCCCCGTTTGAATGAATGTGTGTATGTATGTGAGCAAGTGTGCCCAGCTGTGAACTGCCTCCCCATCTATTGTTAATTTACAACTTATGTAGGCACAAGTAATCACTCAAAACATTAAGACTTTTAGAAGATGGTTGGACTGATGCATCTTTTGCAAGAAATAGTTATTTCTGTTCACAGAATTTTATAGGGTTGAATTTGGATTTAGTATTGTGTTTCACCTTCAGAGTAAGAAAAGAAGCATACTGCCAAAGTTCTGCACTTTTAATAAGCAAAGTATTCTAAGTATATTGGTAAATTTTATTAATTTCATAGAGATTGTCATTGAAGTCATGTATTGCAATTTACATAGTGTAAAATATCTCTTCCATAAATTTACTTTTGGAATAGTCAAGGTTTGGGATCAATTAATGATAAGCTACCTCATAACCTTATCCTGGATAAGTGGGGTTAGGAAAGCTGATGGATGGTTTAAAGGGTAAGTATTGTCACATGCTTAGTCAATACTAAGTTGACTGCATTTGTTTAAATATCATGTTATTTGTTACTGGCTATAAAATTATGTTGTTCTAGAAATAGTGCATTCATTCTGTTTTAATATTTGATGGCCAAAGTAAGCTTCCTAGCAGAGTGGAATATTGGCGTACAGTTAGGCATATGTGCTGCAATACTTTGTAGTAGCATTGCTTATCTGTATTGCGCCCTGGTTCTTCTAGGCCTTAGACCAGTAACACTGACAAACAATTGGGGCTGGTTGCTACCTTACATTATTTTATAGACAGTATATAGCTTATCTTTAAGTGTTTACTAACTTTCCAAAATCAGCAAAACTCCTCCATCTAACTCTAAAAATGTTTTTTTTTTCCATTTTCTTTTTCATATAATATGCTGTAAGTTGGGATGAGACATATATTTTTTGCATTTTGCATTTCCTTAAATATTTAATATATTTATTTGCAAATGTAGACTGAAATGCATGCTTATTTTACTAGTTCAGTTTTCCTTCTTGTTATGCTTTTATGTAGCACTTCCTGCTTATATAGTGTCTGTAAGGAGCATTTTGTTAAGTTTACTGCTGCTGCATTCAAGTCTCATTTATGATGCTAGTGTGATAGAAGTAAGTTGTATATCTAAATCACTTTAACTGTTCTACCATCTAGAGATGTACTGTGCTCCAGATTGTATTGTGTTTTATTGATATCCAAAGGCTTCTTTGTCAGAAATGATAATTGTATTAATTTTATCCTGGAAGATAGGGAGCTCAATAATTATTCATATGCACATCTGGCCAAAGGCTGGATTACAGTACCATCTAGTGGCTCTTCTTAGGAGCACAGCATTTATCTGCATGTTGTCTGTGTACAAGGTGTAAATGTTGCAAGTTTAGAAGAGTTCCAGATGATGAAAAGAACTTCACACACTGTATTTTTTGTCATATGTATTTTTCACAAATAATTTCACATAGCAATGAAAGGGAAGACAGTAAATTAAAAAATTAAATGTCATCACATATATCCCTTAGTATCTACCACTCCCATGACCTTAACCATCCTATGCTCTAACATTTGTCAGTAATAGAAACAGGTAAGTTAAACCATTATGAATATTTGGTAAGAAATGTGAATTAACTTTTGAATAAATATTTAAAAAGAGAGATATCGTGGTACAATAGTTAACACTGTTTCTCCACATAACTTTAGCATACTTGACTACAAATTCCAAAGCCGGTTGTTGTCAGTGTGGAGTTTGCACATTCTCATGGTGTCTGCCTGGGTTTTTCTTTCAGAGCATTGAATTTCCTCACTCACTCTCAAACACACACATGTCGAGTTAATTTGCAATTTTAAGTTGACCATCTTCCAAATGTTGGATTCAGTGTAAGTGTGGGTCTAGGCGAGCTATACAGGGCTGTTTCTGGTCTCAGTGCTTATGGAATAGGCAGTTGCTTCTGAATTAAATTAAGCCAGACTGAGAATATTATGTTATCTTATAATTGTTTTAATCAATATGGTACTTTTTTTTTATTAACTAGCTTTGTCATGGGTTAGAATGGGGTTTTTAATGTGTTATTTAAAACTGATGTTTTTTTTTTCTTTATTCAAATGATTAATTGTATTGGATTGATTTGCGTATAGCAGTGTGGTTTTGATTGCTGTATTATAACTCTTCTATTGTAATGAATATTTATGGAAATGAATACACTTTTATATTAGAAACTGAATATATGCTGCATCTGCTACAGCAGCTATGAAAAGATCATTAGCAACTTTAATAACTGTCATTTCTCTGCTGTACTGAGTATGAAAACCACACTAAATGATATAAAATGGTTATTAAAGCACAAATGTTAATATACCTGGGATGCAGCGACATAATCTAGTATTTTACTGAGAAAAATTAGGTTAGAGATAACGCAACATTGGGCAAGTTTTATTTTTGAGTTTGTGGTAATTGAAGCATTCTTGGATTGCAATTTTCCAATAACAGGGAAGACCAGAAAAGTGTGGTTACAAACATTTAGGATTAAACTTTCAGTGGTAGAGATATAACCTCCAAGGAAATCAATAGGAAGAGGAACAAGAGAAAGGTTTCTAGGTTTAACTTTAAATAAGTTAACGGTGCTACCAAGGTCAGTTGGATCAGAATTAACAAACCAACAGAAAATTAGGTATGTTAATAGTCTTAACGTAGTCTGTATTGGCAGCTTCAACAAATGGATTGTAAAGTTTACATCAATCAGTTTTATTTTGGGAAACTTCAACAAGTTAATTAATAATTTTTCAAAGAGAAATAGAAGGATAATCACAGGCTGCCCCAGGACCATCTTGTGAACTTACAGTATGTTAATGTGCTGTGCAGAGTGTATTGATGTACTACATCACAGCATAGTACTCCAGTTGCATGAGTGGAGAATAGAATTAAGTCTCTGCAACGGGTCATCAGAACTGCCCAAAACATCAATGGCAGACAGTTGCTGGCAGTTGCCATCCAGGTGTCAATGCAATTCCTCTCACAACATTAGAGACCTCACCCACCTGACACATCTTTTTTTTTTTTTAAACTGCTCCCTTCTGGGAAAAGTTGCAGTACTACCTATACACAGAAAACCAGACTGAAAAATAGCTTCTTTCCCAGAACTGTTAAAATACTGAATACTTTATCACACTAAGTAACCTCTCTTATGTGCAATATATATTTTAAGTTGAATCAATTCTAGAATGTTAGACACTTATTACAGTAGCTTTTTTTTAAAACACCTTTTAGTATTTAAGACTTAGGCCCGGGTTTATAATTAACGCGACGTGTGCGCCTGTGGATGCACATGCTATGCCAGCGTTGTACTGTTTATACTTGCACGCATACTTTAAGTAAATCTGAAAGATTCCACCAGGTGGCAGTGCGGAGATATTATCACGGTGAGAAAATGTTCGGCTTCGCTGTGTTGTGAATTGCCTGAAACACACATTAAATTCTGAAGACACCCTGCCACAATATCTCTGAAAAGGATGGATTTTTAATGATTAAATCCATCAATCCAGGGATATGCCCATTCCAGCTACCATTGGGCACAAAACAGAAACAATCCCTGGACGGAGCATCATCTTATTCCAAAGTGAATACAAGCAGTCACATACACTAGCATCATTTTAGCATCACCAAATCCCCAAACCAGCATATCTTTGGAAGGAAACCAGAGCACACTGTGGAAACCCACCAGGAAAACATGCAAACTCCAGGCAGGGAACATCAGGGATGTGACTTCCTGCAAGACACTCCGCCACTGTGCCGCCCCCACATGTGTAATTATTAACAGTATTTATTATTTAAATGAAGTTAATGATTCATCTGTAAAATGTAATATACATATTTAATGCATTTCATTATGAAAGTGATATCAAGCATAAATCGAAGCATTCTAAAAGTGCAGAGAGCTGGAATATCATAAATTGAATGTGTTCTATGTGGCGCAGGCCGCCACCACAAAGAAACCGGAAAAAGAAACAGAAGAGAGAGTAGGGGTCAGTACGGATTTTGGAGCCACTATGAATAGTTATTATGATGAATTGAACATACAGAGTATCAGTATTAAGTTAAAGTGAAGTTATAAAAAGGCCATGTTAAAGTAATGTGTTTTCAGCAGGCTGTTTTAATCGAATCTGCGCCTCCGGATTACAGTTTTACTCGTGCAGACCTCCGGGTATAAAAGGGAGGCAGCTTGGCAAACATTTACTCGAGCCGGTTAAAATGTAAAGATGTTAGTTTTGGTAAATTAACAACTGGGGTGGTTTTAAGATGATGTTTACGATGGTCTATTTCAATAATAAAATAAAATACGAGAGTAAAGTAGACATTTAGAGATTTAAGCCGATATTTCCGCTTTAATCACAAAATACACCTTTTCACTGTGTCCCTAACTTTTTTTTCCTCTGTGGCTCAAGTACCCCACCGTACATTGTGATGCTGTTGCGGAGGTGCATAAAAAAAGACGGTATTTGAGACCTTTAAAATGTATTGCGTCATTACAATAGGGAATATGTGGCGGTTGAATATAAAAGTACCATTAAGGCATTTGTATGTCGGCATTTTGCTTCACCACATCAAACCATTCATCAAACATCGAAGCACACACATTGATCCTGTATCATCCACAAAGCGGCTTTCTGTCACTTGTAAATGGTAAACAGAGACGTGTTCCGACGTTATCACACTGCGCCCCAACGAGTTTTTTCTGGTACTGCAACTTGTGCACACGTCATATTAATTTCTGAGGACGTGCTTAAAAATGACATATCAAATGAATGCTGGAAACACATGGCAGCCATGATGTGTGAGTGTATGAGTTCTGAGCTTGAAGTGTAAACTGGCCCATAGTCATAATATTGTTAAAGAAAAACTCAAAGAATGCCATTGTAATCTTGTTGATTGCAGTGATACAATGACAAAAAGTCTCCTATTTTCTTCTTACCTTATGTTCCTAATACTTTTGAACACTTTATTTGCATTATCATTACCAGTATGAATAAGAGCAAAATATTAGCCTTAGCCAATAAATGTTACAACATAAAATAAAACCTTCTGTGCTATATATAGTTCAGCATGAACTGCAAAAGAAAACTTTTTGCTTAAATGTTTTATATATTGACTTGCAGTTTTCTTTAAATGCTGTTCAAGAATTAACAATGGAAGATGGGAATTGAGCTCTTTTGTCAGAAATACCAAACAAAGCCTTATTACTTTTATGAGCACATTTGGGAGTTGTACAGTTCTAAAGTGGTTAGCCTCATAGCTCTAGAAGACTTGGTTCATTCCTGTCACTTTTCACTGTGTAGTTTGCACATTTTGCCTTTGTTTGTATTTGTGTGTTTGATTGTGTTTACGTGTGTTTTATTATTGTTATTACATAGACATTAACAGAATGTCCCAAATACCACATATACCAGGAGGTAAAAATTGCTCAGCTGTTCGTAAATGGTTTGGTTTTTACCTAGAATGACAGTTCAAGCAGTACAACATCTAAAGATAAAACACTATAAGAAGAGGCTATCCTGGCACATGCAGACCTAGCTATGTGCACTTATGTCTACCTGGTAAAACAGCTTTCTGATAAGCAAAGTTCCATGAAACTTTTTCTGTTTAACGTGGCATACTGTATAAGCGGACAAACAGCAGATGGAAGGAGGTAACAGCTGCAGTGACTTACCATATTGCAAAAAACAGTTCCAGCTACTTAACTTGAACCTTAAAAACACTCATACTTTGTCAGTGGTCACATGATTACATCCGTCCATCTATGTTCTTCTGCTTATCCGAGATTGGGTCTCGGGGGCAGCAGCTTGAGCAGAGATGCCTAGACTTCCCTGTCACTTCTACTATCTCTTCCAGGGGAATCCCGAGGCATTCCCAGGCCAGCTGAGAGACATAGTCCCTCCAGTGTGTCCTGGGTCTTCCCCAGGTCCTCCTCCCAGTTAGAGGTGCCTGGAACACCTCACCAGGGAGGCGTCCAGGAGGCATACTGATCAAATGCCCGAGCCACCTCATCTGACTCTTCTCAATGCAGAGGGAGGAGCAGTGGCTCTACTCTGAGCTCCTCCCAGATGACTGAGCTTCTCACCCTATCTTTAAGGGAAAGCCCAGTCACCCTGTGGAGGAAACTCATTTCAGCCGCTTGTATCCACGATCTTGTTCTTTCGTTCACTACCCACAGCTCATGACCATAAGTGAGGGTAGGAATGTAGATTGACCGGTAAATTAAGAGCTTTGCCTTACAGCTCAGCTCCTTTTTCACCACGACAGACAGATACTGCACTGATCTGCCTGTCGATCTCCCGCTCCATTCTTCCTCCCTCGTGAGCAAGACCCAGAGATACTTGAAAACCTCCACTTGGAGCAGGATCTCACTCCCAACCCTAAGAGGGCACTCCACCCTTTTCCAGCTGAGGACCATGGTCTCGGATTTGGAGGTGCTGATTCCTATCCCAGCCGCTTCACACTTGGCTGCAAAATGATCCAGAGAGAGCTGAAGATCATGACCTGATGAACCAAACAGGACAACATCATCTGCAAAAAGCAGTGACCCAGTCCTGAGCCCACCAAACAGGACACCCTCAACACCCTGGCTGCGCCTAGAAATTCTGTCCATAAAAGTTATGGACAGAATCGGTGACAAAAGGCTACCCTGGTGGAGTCCAACTCTCATCGGAAATGGGTTCTACTTACTGCCGGCAATGTGGACCAAGCTCTGACACCGGTTGTACAGGGACCGAACAGCCCTTATCAAGGGATTTGGTACCCCATACTCTTGGAGCACCCACCCACAGGATTCCCCGAGGGAAACGGTTGAACTCCTTTTCCAATTCCACAAAACACATGTAGACTGGTTGGCAAACTCTAATGCACCCTCCAAGATCCTGCCAAGGGTGTAGAACTGGTCCACTGTTCCGTGACCAGGACAAAAACCACACTTTTGCTCCTGAGTCCGAGGTTTGACTATCTGACAAACCCTCCTCTCCAGGACCCCCGAATAGACTTTTCCAGGGCGGCTGAGGAGTGTGATTCCTCTGTAGTTTGAACACACCCTCCGGTCCCCTTTCTTAAATAGGGGGACCAGCACCCCAGTCTGCCAATCCAGAGGCACTGTCCCTGATGTCCATGCGATGTTGCAGAGGCGTGTCAACCAAGACTATCCTACAACATCCAGAGCCTTGAGGAACTCCGGGTGTATCTCATCCACCCCCGGGGCCCTGCCACCAAGGAGTGTTTTGACCACCTCGGTGACCTCAGTCCATGAGATGGGAGTGCCCACCTCCGAGTCCCCAGGCTCTGCTTCCTCATTGGAAGGCATGTTAGAGGGATTGAGGACGTCTTCAAAGTACTCCCCCCACCGACACACAATGTCCCAAGTTGAGGTCAGCAGCTCACCATCCCCACCATACACAGTGTCGACACTGCACCACTTTCCCCTTCTGAGATGCCGGATGGTGGACCAGAATCTCCTCGAAGCCGTCCGTAAGTTGTTCTCCATGGCCTCCCCAAACTGCTCCCACGCCCGAATTTTTGCCTCAGCAACCACCGAAGCCGCATTCCGCTTGGCCTGCCGGTACCTATTTGCTGCCTCCGGAGTTTCACAGGAGAAAAGGGTCCTGTAGGACTCCTTCTTCAGCTTGACGGCATCCCTCACCGGCGGTGTTCACCAACGGGTTCGGGGATTGCCACCATGACAGGCACCGACCACCTTGCAGCACAGCTCCGGTCAGCTGCCTGAACAATAGAGGCACGGAACAGGGCCCATTCGGACTCAATGTCCCCCACCTCCCCCGGGACGTGGTCAAAGTTCTGCCGAAGGTGGGAGTCGAAGCTACTTTTGACCGGGGACTCTGCCAGACGTTCCCAGCAGACCCTCACAATGCGTATGGGCCTACCAAGCCTAACCGGTATCCTCCCCCACCATCGAAGCCAACTCACCACCAGGTGGTGATCAGTTGACAGCTCCGCCCCCTCTTCACCCAAGTGTCCAAGACATGTGGCCGCAAGTCCAACGACACAACCACGATGTCAATCATCGAACTGATGCCTAGGGTGTCCTGGTGCCAGGTGCACATATGGACACCCCATGCTTGAACATGGTGTTCGTTATGGACAATGCATGATGAGCACAGAAGTCCAATAACAAAACACCAATTGGGTTCAGATGGGGCAGGGGCATTCTTCCCGATCATGCCCGTCCAGGTCTCACTGTCATTGCCCACGTGAGCACTGAAGTCTTCCAACAGAACGAGGGAGTCCCCAGAAGTTTTGCCCTCCAGCACCTCCTCCAGGGACTCCAAAAAGGGTGGGTACTTCAGACTGTTGTTCGGCGCATACGCACAAACAACAGTTAGGACCCATCCCCCCACCTGAAGGTGGAAGGAGGCTACCCTCTTGTCTACTGGGGTGACCTGCAATGAACAGGCTCCAAGTCGGGGGGTGTTCAATAAGTATGTCCACACCCGCTCGGTGCCTCTCACCGGGGGCAACTCCTGAGTGCAGCCCCTCTCAAGCAGGTTGGTTCCAGAGTCCATGCTGTGCGTCAAGGTGAGCCCAGCTATATCTAGCCGGAACCTCTCGACCTCACGCATTGGCTCAGGCTCCTTCCCTTTCAGAGAAGTGACATTTCAGCTTCTGTAGCCGAGGATCGGACCGCCATGGTCTCCTACAGAAGATGAGCTCATGGGAACGGGACACACGTTGCCTCTCAAGAACATACCCCTGACGAACCGTAGAATCAACTGGGAAAAACACAGAGGTTCTGCCTCTACTCTGCACAGCACTCACAGTACCAGTGTACAAGTCGGCCATGATATTCAGCAACTGTGGGGGAAGGGGGGAACCCTTTGAAGTCTCAGGATGTTCACAATTCGATCATTTTAGTCTAACTCTTTACGGAAATTGATAAAGGCTGCAAAGAAACTCGATATTCTTGTTTGCACTCCAGGAGAACTCTCACTGCCAGGATCTGGTCAACGGTAGACTTCTAGACTGGTGTAAAACCAGACTGCTCCATTTGCTTGTATGTGAGCAAGTGATCACAGATCCTACTGAGGATGACCCTAGCAACCACCTTACCCACCACAGTCAAGAGAGCAGTGTTATCCCCCTGTAGTTGCTGTAATCCAGGTGATCACCCTTCCCATTCCAGTTATGGATGACAAGTCCCATTTTCCAGTCAGCTGGGGTGTTGCCCGTCTCCCAAATGGAAGCAAAAATTGCTTGCAATACAAGGATTACAGTTGTACCACCAGACTGGAAAAGTTTACCCCAGATGCCACAGATCTGTGCAGCCTTCCCAGCCCACAGATGGTTCACCACCTGTGCAATCTCAATTAGACGGTTCACAGCTAATTAGAGGATCGGCATCAAGAACAGTGGACACAGAGTGGTCCAAAGTCCTAGCCGGAGGATCAGCTTTAAACAGCTGCTCATAGTAGCCTTACCAGTGGGTTATAATTGCAGCGTCATCCGTAAGGACCATTCCATCACCTGTCCTGATTGAGACTCTCCAAGGAACATATTTGGATGTGTGTAATGCTTTGATTCCTCTGTAAGGTCACTAGACCTTAGATGTTGTGTCACTTGCTCACAGATTCCTCTAAAACATACCTTCTTATCTGCCCTGAAAACCCTTGCAGCCATCCTTCTCAATTTCCAGTACAGAACTGTAAGAATACCATAAAATATCCAAAGGTTGAGATAAATGGTAGACATTCATCACAGGTCAGTCAGTAGACTTAAACATTTCAAACTGAATAGTACACCGTATTTTTCATTAAGATTTATCCTGTCACAAAAGAGTGTAAAGAGTCATTTTTGGTTTGTGCCCTCTCCCACCATAACCTGTCGTCTAGTGAGTGAAAGCTTTAGATTCGTCACAAATTTTGACATCTAGTTTTCGATGGATGTGAACATGTTAAGGTCCCCTGATACCGAAAACATAGTTATCTCAATGATGGGTATGTGTCTGTCTGTGTGTGTATCTGAGTGCCACAGTTTCTTGAGGACGGTCTAGGGTTAAAATGGCTGGATGGTAAAAAAAACTAAGTCAAAAATTAAGACTGTTGTAAGATAACAACAACAACAACATTTATTTATACAGTATAGCACATTTTCATACAAAAAAATGTAGCTCAAAGTGCTTTACAAAATGAAGAATAGAAAAATAGAAGACACAATAAAAAATAAAAATAAGTCAACATTAATTAATATAGAATAAGTAAGGTCCAATGGCCAGGGTGTCCAGAAAAAACAAAAAAAAAACTCCAGAGGCTGGAGAAAAAAAATAAAATCTGTAGGGATTCCAGACCAAGAGACCGCCCAGTCCCCTCTGGGCAATCTACCTAACATAAATCAGACAGTCCTCTTTGTATTTATGGTTCTCATGGAAGGACTTGATGCTGATGGTCACGTAGACTTCTGGCTTTCAGTCCATCAATGTTGCAGCTTTATGATGCTTTGAGTAGGTGGTGGTGGCGAGTGACAGTATAATGACTAGTTTTTGAGCCAAATTGTGCAAGAAAAAGAGGCATTCTAGAGGAACTCTCAAATACAGTTTTGATAATATCTCAAGAATTATGGCAAATACTGTAATTCTGCAATTATGAATTCTCATCAGTTTCTATCGTAATGACCTTTTTATGATCAGCTACAGAGTGGTAAATAATTATTGAAATGTTATACAGTAGAATAGTTTGGATAACTTGGTTCCTAGGGCTCAAAGCCTACTAACTCTCACGTCCACATTTTTTAGCAATAATTTAGCCTCTTGTTTTTACTCAGTTCGTTGAATTGCTAAATGAAATGTGGTTTATGTTGAACCATTTGTAAACTCATTTAGAAAAATGTAATGTTAATGGTGAAGTTCATTTGAAAATCATGTTTTTTTATTAATGTTATTTAAACAATTAATTTTGTTTTGACTACTTATTCAGTGTCATGAAACAACTGACTAAGTTAAGCAATCATTCATATATTCTCCAAAAATCATCATATTCAAAAATTGGTTTCTCTCAGCTTTACTAAAGCTCACACGAAGCATTTACACTGGTTGTGATATACCATCTATCCATCCATTATCCAACACGCTATATCCTAACTACAGGGTCACAGGGGTCTGCTGGAGCCAATTTGTGATATACCTATGGAAAATATTCCATGTTTTGCATTATAATTCTTGTTTTAGTAGCAGTGTGATTGCTTTTCACTTTTCTTTTGTAGTAATATTCATGTGAAAAAATATGCTTGAAAGGAAACAAATATGTTTACTATTTTATAATATAGCCATTGTTATTTATCTATTTATGGCTCTAACATCAGTATGATAATAATAGGTTTTCTGGGTCTCAGTACGGTACTGATTTTCTAATTTAGGTTCTAAAAAGATTTAAAATCCCCTGCCTAGGTGCAAATTACGAGTTATCTGGGGGTTATATTTCATTTTAGGTCAAAACAATCACAAGATCAATTTAAGACCATATTGCATAAGCCCTAGTAAAGAGTGACTCTTCTCTGTCTTCAGGTCTCATGCCTTTTGACTAGTCCAGCCTTATTCAGGGATGACTTGATGGGATTTTCCAGCTTTCCTTGATTTTCATTTTCCATTTACATGCAGAAGTCAGTTTATCTGTCTAACCTGGAGAGCCCTAAATATGCCCCAAGCAAGAAATGGTTTATCCAGCCTTTTTACTACAAGTTTACACATTATTCTTTGAAAATTAAAATAAAGTATGGCCCAAACTTGTTCATTAGGGACAACATATAATTAATTATCACATTCTAGATATTATATATACTAGATATTATCAATTTTTACTCTCCACTACAACGTGTGAATTTTATTTTATTTCTACATCCCAAAGATATGTATTTTAGGTTGATTAGAGACTGTAATTTAGCCTGGTATGTATGAGAATGTATGAGTTAGCCTGTCTTGTCCAATCTCTCTTTCTGTGTATGGGGTTGCATAGTCACAGACCAGTCAGAGGGCACATGCTGACCCCAGTCCATTGAAAAAGTGCCCTTAATGGACATATGAATGTCAGAACTGGACGATGAAGCATTAGAAGAAGGTGGCCTGGTCTGATGAATGATGTTTTATTTTAGGTCATGTAGATGGCCATATGCATGTGTGTTGTTTACCTATGGAAGAGATCGCAGTAGAAGGCAGTAAGGAAAGAAGACAAGCCAGTGGAAACAGCGTGATGCTCTGGGCAATGTTCTGCTGGGAAACCTTGGGTTCTAGCATTCATGTCGTTGCTACTTTGATGTGTACCACCTACCTAAAGATTGTTGCAGCCCACATACACTGCTTCATGGCAATGGTATTCTCTGATGATAGTAGCCTCATTCAGCAGGATAATGCGCCCAGTCTCACTGCAAAAATTGTTCTGTAATGATTTGAGGAAGATGACAAAGAGTTCAAGGTGTTGACTTGGCCTCCAAATTCCCTAGATCTTAATTCAATCGAACATCTATGGCCTGGGTGGCCAACTACGATCCTGGAGAGCCACAGTGGCTACAGGTTTTCATTCCAATCATTTTCTTAATTACTTACTAGTTTTGCTGCTAATTAACTTAATTTAATTTACTTGCTATTTAAGGCGCAGACCCTTTAAATTAGGGTAATGCAGTGTCAGTCCTGGAGGGCTGCAGTGGCTTCAAGTTTTTGTTCTAACCGAATTGCTTCATGAGAAGTCATTCATTGCTGATGAAGCACTTCTTGCTAAAGTGACATTTTGATGCTTCATTTTAATGGTCTTGTTTGTTAAGGTTCCCTACCCATAACTACATATTTTCTGCATTTTAGTTGTCTCACTTGTTACAATTTTGAACCCTTAATTGCTTATTTTAGTCTTAAACAGCTGTAATCATTGTTTTAACGACTCCTTATTATTAATAAGATGTAAATGACAAAGGAACCAGTAGTTCTACATTTAGCTTGTCTCCATTTCCACCTGTGTGTATTCATCATGCACTATTTGGTTTAATTTAGTACTCAGAAGGAAACTGAAAAGAAAGTGAAGAATTGAAAAGTTCTCATCTGTTTTAGTATTCAAATCACTTGGATTATACATGTATCATTAGGAAGGGAAAAAAAATCTGTGATATAAGAGTGAACTGACATGGTAGAGTTAAAACACTAAGAAGCCATGAAATTAAAAAAGATCTGTTATTAGTGAGGATTGGCTTCTAATTAAGTAACTGGGTTGAAACAAAAACCTGCAGCTCTCCAGAATCGGATTTGGCCCCTCGATCTATGGGATGTGCTGGAAAAACAACTACAATTCATGGAGGCCCCACCTTGCAACTTGTAGGATCTGGTGCTGACATCTTGGTGCAAGATACCACAGGATATAGAATCAAGAACCACATCTTGATTGGACAAAAATGGAATTTACTTGATAATTCTTTATGAATAGAATATATGAAGGACAGAAATGTGGCAATTGGAGAGAAATAAATAATTATTTTTATGAATAAGGAGAGCTTAAATTAATAATAAGTAGTGTTGCTGATCATTGCTTAATAACCTTGTAAAGAGAAACAATGCTTGAATGAACATAGGAATAAGAAGAACATTTTCAAAGGTGTACATGAGCTGATAGTTTTAATTATGTGACTGAAGTACAGTAATTGATTGTTGCCCATTTTGCAGGAAAATTCTTACTGCTGTCCCTTTAAAACAAAAACAGGTAAGCATGGTTGAAAAGCAAGTAGTGTTTGAAGCCCAAGCTGATGTGTAGTTCTGAATCAGAGGTTGATGAAGTAAAGTAAAAGTGGTTTTCACTGAATTTATTCGGGTGATTAGAGAAAAAAAAATTTTCATGTGTATTTGTGAATCCTTTCACCCTTTATTGATTGTCAGAATAAGGAGTGCAGACATTGGGTTAAACTTTGTGGTTCTAAATGCAAGCTGGAAAGTATGTAACTAAGTGTCTTTTCAATCACTAGTTCTTGGACTTCTGTTGAAGCAAAGCTGTTTTTGTTTGTTTGTTTTAAACAGAAATCTTGCCAAGTGAGAGTGTGAATCAGCTTCTAGGTATCTGAAAGAGTGTGCTATCTCCATGTATCCTGAATCAACCACTGACTCCCCAGCTCGACTCTCACTGCGACAAACTGGCTCCCCAGGCATGATTTACAGGTAAAGGGATACTCAAATGTGTAAGTCTATATTTGTGATACATGTGTGATTTTGAAGTACAGGAATAACGGCTTGTAGGAGATTCAGTAGCATACTTGCCGAACTTCTGGAGAAAAATAATTTACAGAGGGTGTTCTGGTTTATTGAAAAAGTATGACAATCATTTAACTAACTAACTATTACTAGTACTAACTATTTCTATTTCAATGGATTTGGGAAGTTTAGTGAGTGATGACCTGTCCAGTTCCCAATTTAAGTAGTGAACTGTCCTTCACTGTAATGTCATTAAATAATTTTATAGCTTATTTTGGCAGCCACAATTCTGCTATAAATTAAAAGAAAACTATTGCACTTGAAGTACTTAGTGGTAAGGAAAATGGCACAGGTGTTATGTAGCTACTAAGTCTAGAAATCACCCGCATGAGCTACATTTATTGGATTGGTCACCTGTAATCTGTACCTTTATTTACTTATAATGTTGCATTAAACAAAGTGATTGCTTCTTTTGGGGTTTACATTTTTTGTAATTGCTCTTGTGTGTTAGCCTGATCTCTAATTTCTGTATACTGTAGATCTTTTTAAATGAAAAGGATCTACCCCCACAAGATGTCAGTGTTGTTCTACTTCATTTTTTGTGCCTATCTTTACTGCTTCATCTGTGGAAGGAGTAAACTTGTATTGACATTAGTTACTTAATTTTGCAAAGTTATCTTCTAGATCAGCCAGTCTTAAGATTCCATGTTACGCCTTTTAAAATTGTTTTACTTTATTCTTAATAAATACCAAATACCATCTCAATGGGAATTTCCTAAACTGTGCCACATTGTAAATCTTCAGTGATTTAAATTACTATTTAACAAAACTTAAATTAAGAGTTAGAGCTTGGCTTCTGTATGACCTCAGCATGGGCTTATTTCTCCACATGCCTCTAAATAATATCAGTTAAAATATTTCTGTAAAAATTGTCTTTAGTTTGAGGGAGGGGGTTTACCTACTGGAAAACTTGTGTGTTGTCTCATTAATTTAATTATTGCTTTGCTTTTCTGTTTCTCTCACCAACTTTCTTATTTCCTCTCTGTCTCACCCTAACCCACCCTCCCCACCTGACTCATCACTCTCCTTTTATTCCACATCCCTCTCTTCTGTATCTTACTGGGCACAGTGCTCGTTATGGGAGCCCTAAAAGGCAACTGCAGTTTTACAGGTACCCGTTTGCTTTCTCTGATAATAAAGTCTGATGCAGTCTTTGAATATGCATGTGTTTGTGTGTTTATTATTTTTTGCTGGACTGCTTGAAAAACAGATCATCTTACTCTGCTACATACTTCTGCCTTTGTCATAATGGTTGTTTCTTATCAGGACTAAATAATTCCTTCATTTGAATACAGTTTTAAAAGCCAGCTTAGAAAGAGCATAAAGATGCATTTTAAATACTTGATTATAACTGGCAAAAATGCTGCTGCTCTCTTCCACAGTTCAATATGTATTTTTGTTGAAGGGATATCTACTTCGTTTTGAGTTACTATTTAATAATACTGTTTGTACATTTACTATAACAGTGGATGAAATGTTAAAAAGATTCCATTATGTTCAATATGTTTAATGCTTTCACTGTTGAACTTCTGTGTTATATATTAGTTCTATGTGGGATGGGATGAGATGATGTAAACCATTTTCATTTGAGAGTATATTTGAAAGATAGACTTTGTTTGAAATGTGCCTGTAGTAAAAGGGCAGAGCAGACTCTCACAAATAACACTCACCAGTTTGTGGTCATTTTTCATTATTCTTTTTATTTCAGTATCCTTGCAAAACACTGTGTATGTTATTGCTTTTTAATCTTTAAGTATTGTAGCAGATGCAAACAATTTTTAATGATAAAATAAACCCTGATGTAAAAAACAAGCATTTTTAACATAGTTGTTTTTACTTAATATGAGTAAAAACTACTCATATTAAACATTGACAGCTTAATTTTGGTCTTTCCTGGCAGCATCCCGTGCAATCCAGAAATCAACCCTGGACAGAATGTCAACACACACGCCCACACTTACATTCACCCTTAGGTCAATTAAGAATTGCCAGGTAAATAACATGCTTGTTTTTGTAATGCTGGAGGAAATCAAGATTACCCAGAGAAAAATAATCACACACAACATAGAAAAAAATGCAAACTCCATATATTCAGGAAGTAGACAATGATTCAAACACAGTTGTTTTTGAATGCTTTTTAAGGTAAAATAATAGTAGTGATAATGCAGGGTGGTTCAGTTCTAATTATGCAGATCCAGATCATCTGGATGACTTTGATTTATGCGGGGACAATTCCAGTTTGGCACAAAGACGATTCGTCATGTCGTTAATTCGCACATTTCTCGATGGTCCAGGAGTTTTCGGGTGATTTTCTATGTAATAAACTTAATAAGTTATAGCGTAATGAAAATTGCATAATTAGATCTGGACCACCCTATACATTACACAGAGCATCTGACTGAAATCATTTGACCCAACCTGTCTACCTTTTCTCTGTAGAAAAAAATGCCTCTCTGTGTGTTTAGTTTGTTGCCAGTTGTCACAATAAAAGAAGACAATTAGACAAAAAATATGCAGTCAGTTGAGGTATACTAAAGAACATGAACTCTTCTTTTTATATTTACAAATCTTTTCAAAGTGCTGCTTAGTTCTCAGGATGTTTTACATTCTTTCACATTTTTACTGCAAAATAGCCCTGGTAAAACATTTAGTGCTTTATAATCTTAAATTGACTGGTAAAGAGGGAGGGCACAAACAATTCAGGGTTAACCAAGGCAGTGATCTACTGGGAGTCCTAGGTGTTCATAAAACTATTGAAATCCTGTGGTGTGGGTAATTTTAAGGGTTCTTTAAGCCGCCACAGTGGTCATACCAGTCTTGCTTGAAGTAAGCTATAGTTTTAAGCTTTTAGTGGAGAAGTGGCTTTGAATAATTTAAGTGTTCTGATCTGCTGTGGTCTGCAGAAGGAGGGTAGCTACTCTGATGAGCTGTAAGTGGACTTCCTCTGCAAAACTGTATGCGGAAGCTGTCATTTATTTGCTAATGCACTTATACGCCAGACCATGAACACACCCTTTAAAATCATATCAGCGCCCTCCTATCTATTTGGTCTAAGAGCTAGGTACTCCTTTCATGAGCCGCTCTCCAGGAAAGAGGGTGAGTAGTTGAAGGGTTTTAGTGTGCGTGCCATGGCAGTTTTCTAAGCTGAGAGTTAGTGATTATGTGAACAACTAGCAATGTGGCTAATTTGTGGACACATATGAAACAGGTTGAAAGTAATCTTTCATTAATGAGGTGGTGATTATACAACAGCATGGTAGTTTGTATATAAATCTGATTATAGCTTCTATTCAAGGATGACAGTTATGATAAGTATTGTGTAGTTTTTTTTTTTACTCAAACCCCAAAATTGATCTGTAAGATTTGATAAACTGAGTCTAAGTTGTACGTTTTTATATTTTTTCAACAATTATGTGTTTGGGGTTCAACTTTTTTTTTCTTTTTTTTTTTTTTTAAGAGATTGTGCAGGCATTTAGTGACTCCTCTTCTTGGAGAACTCAGTGTTTGACTGTCTTCATTGGTGAGGTGAGCAGTTAAAATATTCAAGCCCATCAATCAATCTATCTTTATTACGAAACAGTGCGTATGCTGGCCAGTGGCCTGGCCATTAGCACTGACTACTAAGCTTGACACTGAAGCTTAGAAGACATGTTAACACTGATGTATATAGACTGGCTTTTTCAGCATCAATATTTAGATGTTAATTAGGCATATTACATAGTGGCGGCATTAGAGTGGCTCTTTCTTTGTGTCATTTTTAACATCACCCATTTCTGTTTTAACTGTTTCTCCCGATTACTAATATCTAGTGGCCTATGTTTTTTTTATTTTTTTGTTATTTGAGGAAAATGATGGGCAATATAAAATATGGTTATATGGTATTAATCAAAATTACTGTGGTTAATGTCAGGAGATTTACAGTACATGGAACTAAGCCAGGACAAGAATAAATGTATAAGATATTGGTAAATATAGACCAATTGTTAATTTTTCTTAATATTTATGTTAGAGAGAGGTAGAAAGAGGCATGCATAGTATATAAAGTAATGAAAAATATATGTGTAGTAGATAAACGCATGTATTCGTATGAGTGTGTGTGTGTACACTGTGCATACACACACACATATATGTTTTACTCAACGTAGGATAAAAATAATATCCATCCTTTTCCATAACCATTACAATTGGCGAAAAACCTGAGCCCATCCTCTCAGGCACATGACACAAACCAACTAGGTGATACTCCTTTACACACCCATATTCACTGATGTTAAGTGAATTTTGAAGCACCACATGGCCTTATATGTCTTTGGGTTGTGGAAGGAAAATTATATTGTTTAATGTTTTATGTCTGCTGATGTTTTCTACTTTAATGTTAAGCAAGTAACCAAAATACTAGAAGATTTTTTTTTATTTTCCTTCAATTTACAAAATATTACCTAAAATAAATCAGCCCTTGGCAGACCACAGATTTTTAATACATTTTATTTTTAAATTTGATATTTAGGGACGAGATCTATTACGCATTTCCCTTTTCAGTTGACTTCATTTAGCTTGGTAAATGGTAATTTGTATAGTAAAACAATTTTTAAAAGATATATAAATTTGTATGTTTCCTTTTCTCTTTTTTTATACTCCTGCCACTTTGTAACCCATACTATGTGTCTTTTAAGCCATTATTCCACTTTCTCCATAGACTGTCATCGCATTCAACAGGTAGAACTATATAAAGTATAGTTTAGCTAAGCCTACAGCATTTCACTATTGTGGTGACACTCAGAATGACCTCATGAGATCCATGGTGGCAACAGGTTTTCATTGCAGCAACTCTCTTAATGAAAATTTTCTTATATTAAGTTGAAAGTATTTAATTGGACTTTGTGACATTTTTGCACTTAACAAAATCAGTGCTTTTAAATTTAACCTACATATTGAAATTTAACAAAGTTGTTTGCTGCTGTGACTTATTTACATATTGCCTTTGATTCCTGTATGTCTAATTATTATACTCAGATGACAACTCCTAATATGTATGTATATATATATATGTGTGTGTGTGTGTATACAGTATATATATATATATATATATATATATATATATATATATATATACAGTGTATATTTATATAATATACAAAAATATATATAAAATATAAATATATACAGGTATAGAGAGAGCACATATAAACATTTACGCAGTTTCTAACTTTTTAGAGTCTATGTAATGAGAATTTATCTACTTCTACAGGCACTTTGAAAGTGATCTCTTTTCAGAATGTGGTAAACACATTAGAAAAGACTTTTTCAGTTTTATTTTCACATTATATCCATAACAATATTAATTTTCAGAAATTGGAAAAATCGGCTGAAGATATGACATTGTTTTAAAACAAGATCAATAAAAGTTCATACTCCTCAATTAATATTTTCAACAGAGCTCCAGGAAGCACAGTGAGGCTTGACTAGTGCAATAAAAGACAGAAATTAGTTTCTAGTTTCAAACCTGTAAACTCTGTGAACTTACCAAGAATGTGCAAGTACAGTTAAAGATTACATTTTCATGTGTGATACTACTGTACTTGGCTGGTTTACAGTGTGTTGGTCTATTGCAAGGTTGGTAGTAGGCAGTAGCCATTTTTTAGGTTCTAACTATCTGTGGCTGAATTAAAACCTGCAAAGGCATTACTCCAAGTTCTTTCAGTAAAACTTGTATTAACTGTAGCTTCCTGTGTGGGCAGTTTGTCTTACCAATGTTGCATTATTTGACCAAACAGAAGTTTCTCTAATTAACATTGTTTAAAATGTTTATAGCAAGGTGCACCATGTTTCACCAAAAAGATTGCTGTGATGTACTGAAGCAAAAAAATAGAAAACAATAGTTTTAAAATATATTGCAAAAGTTACAGGAGACAAATGACAGAGCTTTACAGTAAATGTGCTTTATGCCTTCCTGTGTTCGTTAATAACGAGTAAAAGATTTATTAATTGGTGGCTTTGAAGGAGATGTTTGCTTTCTGTGGATCCCATGCTGGGTTCAACTTCTTGTTTCTGTGACTAGGCGGGTGATTCATCATAGCTATTTTTGCCACTTGCAAGTTAACAGGCAGCTTTAATGGGAATAAAGAGTAATAAGGTCTGGCCTGATCCCCAAAGGCTTGACATACCGTTCTTCTAACGTCTACTCCACATGTCTTCCCCACCCCTTATGCTACCTCTCCCTTATTACGCTACATGCCTTGGCTCTTCCAGCTTTTATGGGTTCCTTGCCGAAGTAGCTTTGAAATTTTGGCTGTTTTGCATATCATATGTTCACTGTTTATATGAAAGAGATCGTATCAATTGTGCATGCCCATTGTCTTTGTTGTCATACTGAGATCATGGTGCTTCAGAGTGTAGTCAGCTCTTGTTACAGGATGCAAAGCCACATGTTTTGCTGTAGTAGGGCAGCCAGGGGTGGGCAGCTTTTTTAAGCTGGCCTTTATTTAAAGAGATGCCACTTGGCTTATCATTTGTTAGCGTTCTCTGGCATGATGTTGTATAATGTTTGGCACGCATAGAGTTAGTTTTAGTGAGGTCAGGGGCGGATCTAGAGTGGGCAGACAGGCCTCAAACCATAAACAGAGTCTTCTTACTGAAAACCTGCAGATTCCCAGATCGGGCAGCGGCAGCAGCAAGATGCTGTCCATGTCATATAGCGAAAGCCTGCGTAGTGGCATCAACCGTTACCACTCAGACTTGGGGTTGAACCAGCCACGCCATACTGATGTTATTGAACTGCAACGCCTTCGGGAAGTGCGAGCAGCAGCACAGACCAAGAATATGGAGGAATTCCTTCGCATGAATGGGCTGTCCTTCGAAGACTGCGTGGCTTACCAAACTGGTATGAAATACAGGTAAGAGATCAGCATAAGGCAAATGTAAAGGTGTTCTGTCCTCTCCAGGATTTCTTGCTTCTTGGGTCTTGGCTATAAAGATGCTCATTACTGAGAATAGTCTGCTCAAAGAAAATATTTCTGTAATTAAACCTTTTTATAAAACGATAGATAAATGTTTTCATGTGTAATCATAGAATGTCTCTTATTTTTGCTCAGTTCCTGAGAAAAGCTATTGCCACTGTAAATGTAGTAGTATATGGATTTTTCTTTTATGTGCTTATACTGTAAATGGGTAATATCTATTCTGTGTGCCTTGTATTACTGTTGCATCACATGTTCATTTCTCAATTACAGATCTTTGTTTTATTATATGTAAAGTTCTTGTTTGTGCACATGTTACAAAATGTTCTGTATGTACAGTTTCACCACTCTCATTCTCCCTTAGATATACGGTATTAGTATACTGCAACTCTATATGTCCTTTCTTCATATTCTGCATTTTGACCTTAGAAGACTGTAATAATTTCTGATTTATGCATTATGTATTTTGAAAATCTGACCCTTTTGGTTAATTTATTCCAGTATTTTAACGTGTTGAATCATGAAAGAAGGTCAAAGTTAATGTTCTGTGTGTAGTTATTTTTTGTTTTTTCTTTTCTACCAAAAAGAACATTCTGTCTGGTTAGGTTAGAATGGATACTGTAGGAAATATGGAGAAAATGTCTAAGGGTTGTTTTTCACCAGACCTGATCATAAATAATTATTTAAATATACATTATTTGTCTTCATGATAGCTTACCTGAATTAAATATATTACCATAATAGTCCCCATACTGTACCTGACACTGAATTTTGATTAATAATGAAACCTTGATAACAGAAATTTCAATGCTTGGTAAAAGTTAAAATAAAAGGAGTGAAAAGTAAAAATATGCACTTTGTGATTACTATATTAAATGCAGTTTGAGAAGGTAATGCAGCTGTTCTATGAAGAGCCATTTCATGGAAATAGTTTGTTAACCTGGTACAAATAACTCCTGTGTCTTAACCCTCTGCTATGCATTTGTAAATTACAAGAAAGTATATTATTATGGAGGTTCTGAATCTAAATAAATCAGGCCCCTGTATCTTCTTGGGAGCTTGGGATATACAGTATTCTACTTAGTTTGTGCTGTACTCTAAAGCTTTTATCAATTATTCTTAGTCTTCTTTTTAGTTGGGTAAATGAAACCCCAAATGACAGCTTTGGAGAGGTTCTTTTTTTTCTTACATGCTTTCCTGTAGGATTAATGTGGACAATTTTATTTTGCTAACGCAACACAGTTGACCGTGAGGTTCATATGAAGGTTATAATCACTGGGTTGGTTTTTTGATTTTATTTGTAAACATTGCTGCTTGTTTTTTTTTTGGAGTTATGAATTAGGCCTGCAGACTCCTAAATAATGTTGTTGTTGTTTCTGGCAACTTTGTTGATTATTTTGCTTTTGCTTTTGGCAGTAATTTTAATAGGACAACCATTATAGGGCAGACTCTCAAATGTCCTCATATTTATTGTTTCCAAATTTTCCCTCTTGCTGTATTTCAGTCACAGAACTTTACAAATTCTTTTGCAATTATTTTCTTATTTGTAGGCACTACTAATGTTTTCCAGAATCATTGAGGAACATTTTTGATTGATGTATAAAGTACATGTAGAATCTGCATATTGAGAACCCTCCTGTTGAAAGCGGATGCTAATCAATTGGCCTAACACATCCCTGATTATTTGCTGAAATATTCACAGAACCATCTCTACATTTCCCTTTAACTGATATCAAAATTAGTGAATGTTAACATTTTTTTGCAGAGTATCAATGGATGCTGAATAAGTTTTTTTTTTATTAAATAATAAATGTTGTTCACTCAGGTACACTTTTTCAGTTATTTTGATATACATAAAAATCTTCTATCATTTAAATTTTTAACTAGCTAACTAAAAATGAAAGAAAATCACAATGTGGATAAACTAGACATAACTCGAATCTTTTTCCAGAATAAATGGATAATAAGTGTTGATGGATGATAAAATAAAACATGTAGCTTCATGTTGCAAAATGTAATCCATAAAATGTACAGTTAAACCCATAGAACTGTCATACTCTGCCTAGGCAATTTTCTCCTTGTTGTGTTTTGCTTTTTTGCTGCATAACCCCCAAGTCATTATGGTTTTACTTTGTAAGCCTTCTTTTTTATAGTCTTTCTTCTACTTCTTTCGGCTGCTCCTGTTAGGGGTTGCCACAGCGGGTCATCTTCTTCCATATCTTTCTGTTCTCTACATCTTGTTCTGTTACACCCATCACCTGCACGTCCTCTCTCACCACATCATAAATCTTCGCTTAGGCTTTCCTCTTTTCCTCTTCCCTGGCAACTCTGTCCTTAGCATCCTTCTGCGAATATACCCAGCATCTGTCCTCTACACATGTCCAAACTAACGCAATCTCGCCTCTCTGACTTTGTCTCCCAACCGTCCAACTTGAGCTGACCCTTTAATGTACTAATTTCTAATTCTATCCATCCTCGTCACACCCAATGCAAATCTTAGCATCTTTAACTCTGCCACCTCCAGTCCTGTTTCCTACTTTCTGGTCAGTGCCACCGTCTCCAACCCATATAACATAGCTGGCCTCACTACCGTCCTGTAGACCTTCCCTTTCACTCTTTCTGATACCCGTCTGTCACAAATTACTTCTCCTCCCATTCCACCCTGCCTGCCTTCTTCACCTCTCTTCCACAATCCCCATTCCTCTGTACTGTTGATCCCAATATTTAAACTTATCCACCTTCGCCAACTGTACTTCCTGCATCCTCACTATTCCACTGACCTCCCTCTCATTTACACACATTTATTCTGTCTTGTTCTTACTGACCTTCATTCCTCTCCTCTGTAGAGGATATCTCCACCTCTCCAGGGTTTCCTCAACCTGCTCTCTACTATCGCTACAGATCACAATGTCATCAGCAAACATCATAATCCATGGGGACTCCTGTCTAATCTCGTCTGTCAACCTGTCCATCACCATTGCAAATAAGAAGGGGCTCAGAGCCGATCCCTGATGTAATCCCACCTCCACGTTGAATGCATCCATCACTTCTACCGCAGACCTAATCACTGTCACACTTCCCTCGTACATATCCTGTACAACTCTTACATACTTCTCTGCCACTCCTGACTTCCTCATACAATACCATAGCTCCTCTCGAGGCACCCTGTCATATGCTTTTTCCAAGCAGACGCAAAGCAACTCCTTCTGGCATTCTCTGAACTTCTCCATCAACATCCTCAGAGCAAACATTGCATCCGTGGTGCTCTTTCTTGGCATGAAACCATACTGCTGCTCACTAATCATCACCTCACTTCTTAACCTAGCTTCCACTACTCTTTCCCATAACTTCATGCTGTGGCTTATCAATTTTATTCCCCTGTAGTTACTGCAGTCCTGCACATCCCCCTTATTCTTAAATATCGGCACCAGTACACATCTTCTCCACTCCTCAGGCATCCTGTCACTTTCCAAGATTCCATTAAACAATCTGGTTAAAAACTCCACTGCCATCTCTCCTAAACGCCTCCATGCTTCCATAGGTATGCCATCTGGACCAACGGCCTTTCCATTTTTTATCCTCTTCATAGCTGTCCTTATTCATTCTTGCTAATCCGTTGCACTTCCTGATTCACTATCTCCACATCATCCAACCTCTTCTCTCTCTCGTTCTATTCATTCATCAGCCTCTCAAAATACTCTTACCATCTGCTCAACACACTCTCCTCGCATGCGAGTACGTTTCCATCTTTATCCTTTATCACCCTAACCTGCTGCACATCTTTCCCAGCTTGGTCCCTCTGTCTTGCCAATCGGTACAGGTCCTTTTCTCCCTCCTTAGTGTCCAACCTCTCATACAACTCATCATACGCCCTTTCTTTAGACTTCACCACTTCTCTCTTCACCTTGCGCCTTATCTCTTTGTACTCTTGTCTACTTTCTGCATCTCTCTGACTATCCCACTTCTTTGCCATCCTCTTTCTCTGTATACTCTTCTGTATTTCCTCATTCCACCACCAGGTTTCCTTTTCCTCCTTCCTCTTTCCAGATGTCACGCCTAGCACCCTTCATGCTGTCACCCTTACTACATCTGCTGTAGTTTCCCAGCTGTCTAGTAAGTCTTCACTGCCACCCATCGCCTGACTCACCGCCTCCCTAAACTCAACCATGCAGTCTTCCTTTTTCAACTCCCACCATTTAATCCTTGACTCTGCCCTCACTCTCTTCCTCTTTTTGATCTCCAACGTCATCCTACAGACCACCATCCTATGCTACTTAACTACACTTTCCCCTACCATCACTTTGCAGTCTTCATTTTCCTTCAGATTGACTCTTCTGCGTAGGATGTAATCTACCTGTGTGCATCTTCCTCCACTCATGTACGTCACCCTATGTTCCTCCCTCTTCTAAAAATATGTACTCACCATAGCCATGTTCCTCCCTCTTCTAAAAATATGTACTCACCATAGCCATGTCCTCTGACTTTCTATCTACCTCTCTTTGACACCATATCAACCCATCACCTCCTGCTGTGTTCCCTTCACCAACATGTCCATTGAAATCCTCTCCAATCACCACTTTCTGTCCCTTGGGTACACTGTTCATCACTTCATCAAACTCACTCCAAAAATCTTCTTTCTCACCCATTGCCCACCAACCTTGATGGGCATATGCACTAACAACATTCATTATCACACCTCCAATTTCCAGCTTCATAATCATTACTGTGTCTGACACTCTTTTCACCTCCAAAGGACTCTTGACATACTGTTCCTTCAGAATAACCCCTACTTCATTTCTCCTCCCATCCATACCATGATAGAACAATTTGAATCCACCTCCGATCCACCTGGTCTTACTCCCATTCCATTTAGTCTCTTGCACACACAATATTTCAACCTTCCTTCTCTCTATCATATCAGCTAACTCTCTCCCCTTACCAGTCATACTGCCCACATTCAAAGTCCCTACCCTCGGTTCCACTCTCTTTACTTTTCTCCTCTCCTCCTGCCTCTGGACACGTCTCTCTCCCCCCCCCCTTCTTCTCCTTCTTCTTCATCCAACAGTAGCCCAATTTCCGCAAGCACCCTGTTGACTAACGGTACTGGTGGCGGTCGTTGTTAACCCGAGACTCGACTGATCCGGTAAGGAAATGTGTATTGTTGTCTGCATATTGATTTGGCAAAATTTTACACCAGATGCCCTTCCTGATGTAACCCTCCCCATTTATCCGGGCTTGGGACCGGCACAAAGAAACACACTGGTTTGTGCTTCCCACATCCAAAAACAGCCAACAGATGAAGAATGCCTTTCTGTGAAAACCTGTTATGCCATCTTGCATTGACTAACTGTGAAGATACTTACCACTGTTCTTTGTAAGAGATTGTTTTCAGCCCCAGTGCTACAGAAGCTAATTGCAGTGGTTTAAATTTTAAACGTAAATGTTATTTCACAGTTATAATTTTGTTATTTTACAAATAATCTGCATTATTTCCCCAAAGTATTACTTCTTTGCAGTCAGTAACATTGCCAGCCTATGTCCTTTCCACTTCTAGTGACAAGCAGAATGCAATTCAGCAAAGATGTTATGGCCAATACAAAAATGGTAATCTAAAAATCTATCAAAAGTGCCTGTTTCATTAAGTTCTAGCTTGGTCACAGTATTTGTATTTGCAAGTAGGGATGTCAGAAGAACTGATACTTCGGTACCAAGTTGTTAAAAAATTCCAGTATCATAATGGTACTAACTACATGTAAAAATTGAGACAAGTTTTAGATGAAGTGGCTCTCTGACTTGTCTACATTGGTGGTGAAAATAGCTGTTCCATTTGTTAATTCCAAAATTAAATTTATTTAGTGTCTTGAAGCATAGAGCACTGAGGTTATGCTCAGATATGAATATACAATGTCTAAATTTGTTTTTTTGTATCCAAACTAATGTTCATCAGTACAACCCCTAAAATATATGTATTTGAGAGGTACATTGGCAAATGCAGTTTTCCAGTTTCATTGCAGGTAACGTCAATCCATTTAATATTCTAATTCCAGATTAATACATGGGCTAAGCAATAACAAAGTATTATCAGTCATATAAGATAATTTGAAAACAGCACAACATAGCGTGTTTTACATGAGTTATTAAACAGTTGATTAATATAAAACTGATAAGTATAATTTCTCATAGGAAACTTAAAATTTGGGACAAATGTAAAACAAAAGCAGATTTGAGTTAGAGTTAGATTTGGAAAATTAAAAGCACTAGCATTTTGTGACATTTGAAAATTGAATTGTTTGACTCTTAAGTTTTTAAACAGCTAATCATGCAGATACAATACTTAGTAGCAAATGTTACAAACGTAACAGAGTAATTCTCAAAGTTTAAAAAGTATCTTTTTACAAAAACAGCTTTAAAGAATTTGTTTAACTTAAAATATCCTGGATATAATAACAATAATTCAATGGCACCTATAATAATGTTTACATTTTTATTTTTAGCATTGATCAGAAGCAGTATATTTCAGTCACTGGAGAGAAAATGTCAGAGAATAAATTTAGAATGTGCACATGGTAAGATAAATCAGATAGTTCATGATGATATCATCCTTTTTAAACCCTACACTGAAATCTCCCCAAGATTAAAGCACAGACACTGGGGAATACCTGTGTCAATACTAGTTTAAATAAATGATAGTTGGGTAACTACTTAATGGATATACCACTATTTTAAAGCTGCTATTACCAGCAGTATTTATATATTTTATGTTGTATTACAGAAAAATACACAATATTTTTCATTTGATTAATAGACATATTTTTAATAAAATGCAATTGAATAGGATTTCTTATAATATCAGTTAATATCAGTTATTGATATTAAATACTCAACTTTTGCTATTGTAAATCCCTATTTGCATGTGTTGATGAGTATGAGTAAAAATGTGTGATTCTGCATAATGTTGTATAGGGTCAGCTTCTAGGTTGTTTTTTGCCTTGAGACCAACACTTTAGATGTACTGAGTGCATGGATTAACTCTAGACACAGGTTTGATATACTGTATGTGTTACCAGTAAGATACACCTTATGTTTTTCTTTTTTTGGATAATAGGTTGGCTGGGAAGGGATGGCAGGTATATCACCCCATTTGTTATAAGTAATTTTGTTCAAGTATGTAAGAATGTTTACTTAATTGCACAGGCTTGCTTGACAGGGGTGGATTTGGTTGGATGGTGGGTTTTGTTAAAGCAGTCCTGTGTGTCACTTCTCATACTGGAGAGGGCTATGGGAGATTGGGTTATTGGTGGTTGGCCCTATGATTGTATGTTATGGTGGTTCACTAGGTGACAACAGACTGTGCTTGACCCTTGCTGTTGTTATCTTTTCAGTGAGCCCTTTGTTCTCTTCTTCTGTAATCCAGCAAGGGCTAACTTGAATATGGTTTCATAGACCTTTGAGGGCCATAATTTACTTGTCAAAAAAGTGTGTCCTAGATTATATGTAGCGGAATAAAGTTGATGTAGTATTTTTGCCATAAGCCAAGCTAATGAAAAGAGATGTATCCACATTTGGAAATAAACATAATGTTGTGGCAAGCACAGCTTCTGTACTCAAACGTAAATGTGGGGTGATTATTCTTCTTTATTGCTCTATCCATTTTAAAATCTTTGGCATAGGTTCTGATTCTCAGGACGGGCTTTATTTTTTGCACATAGATTAATAATGCAAAAAGATTGCTTTATATTCAGCGTACGTCCCCAACCCCACAACACTTGGTATTGTATACCTTTTCACCCAATAGGCTTTTAAACTTTATTGAGTTTGAAATTTTTGGCGTAGACGCTAACTCTTTTATGAATCCATGGATAGAAAAGATGCCTAATTCTTCTTGTTGAATCTTAGTTTTGACCTCTGATTCAAATTTTATTGATTCTTTCAGGTTAGTGAAACCGTCATCCAAAGAATACTTTCTTTTTTATTTCTTTTTTCTTATTTCCTTCTCCTCACTTAAAATCCCAGTCCAGGCTAGAAAATACTTTTTATCTCCCAGTTACTTACACTGTTTGTCTGTAATGCCTCTCTCATATCCTTGTTTCTGCATAAATATTTTATGATGATTTACTCTGTACTTTTTGCAAATAATTCTGATACCTATATATCTGACATACATTAATTTTTAAACAAAACTGTCCCTTCCTAGAATATCAGAGAATAAAGTAGCTGTTTCAGATGCCCCAATTTCTAAGTCCAAGCTTAAGGAGGCTCTGCTTTCAATCAGTCCTGGGAAATCCACACGTTCATATTGGTTGCCACCTAATCTCTTTTCAGTTTTCTAAATTTTCCAAATGTTGAACTCTGCAATTTCTGTGAGCGAATTGCACACATCCATAAATCAACCCTTGATTGTTTTGTTTCCCAAATATGGGAAATTTCTCTGTTACTACTCTAGCTACCGTTATCTTTGCCTTATAAATTCATATGTCATATTGCTAGCAAAGGTAGTTGTTCGTCTTCTCCATGGTGACATCCACAAATTATTAAACGTAGACCAGACTGGCTTTATTAACTCCCATCAGGCTTCTGACAATATGCATTGTCTCCTATATATTATAACTAGCTGTCCTTCGCAGCTCTGCCCAAGTAGTAGTGAAATAGGACAAACTTCCAAAAAAAATGTAATTCAGGCCAAGCAGAAGGTAGGTATGCTCCAATGTCAAACATTGGCAGTGTATCTGATTGTGTTCAGCTCTGAGGGGAGAGCATCCCCCGTGTGGGGAGAAAAGCACATGGCCGTGATATCTCTAGCAATCAGCACCTACCTTCTAAAACACACTTAGCTCTGATCACTCTGTCAAAAATGTCACACGTTACTGCTTAACAATCTGTAGATGATAATGTTTGTTGAACAAACAGGTATTGCTAGCTAAGCGGAGGCAAGGTATGCTCCAACATGTGGTGAGAGGTAGACTGACTCGAACGGAGGCTGGTGCGTGAGTGAGGAGAGCCCCCCTCCCCTCAGCCTGTAGCCACTGTCTCGGATTTGCACAAATAAATCGGTGCTGCAAGCGAACTATGATACTTAGTGCGATGACTGAAGTCACAAAATCAACCGGAATGTTCAAGCAAATTATAGAAAAAAACCTTATCTAAATCCTGTGGTCCCTTAGGGCTTGTGCCTCCTCCAGACCGCGAGGGGGCGTCCGTCCTGGTTATGCTGGGGGCCTCGGGTACAGGGCTTGGAAGCCCAGCCCTGTAGGGACCCGTGGCCACCGCCAGGCAGCGCCCCAGTGCCGGAATATCCCGTGTGGTCCCCAGCCGGAGCTTGAGACCGGCCGGGACACCCAGGAGGACCAGAGGAGGGCTTGTGCCTCCTCCAGACCGCAAGGGGGCGATCGCCCTGGTTGTATTGGGGGCCATGGGTAGAGGGCTTGGAAGCCCAACCCTGTAGGGGCCCGTGGCCACCGCCAGGCGGCGCCCAGGTGCCTGAGGAACCCTGGAGCCCAGCACTTCTGCGACACCAGGAAGTGCTGGGGGGAAGACGAAAGGGGACACCTGGACGGCTTACGGGTGTGCAGCCGGCACTTCCGCCACACTTGGGTGTGGCTAGGACTGATTGCCGGGAAGCAGCTGGAGCCCATCTGGGTTCCCATATAAGGGGCCGTCTCCCTCCAAACAGCAGTGGATGTTGGGTGGAAGAAGACAGAGCTGGAGAGAGGA
Source organism: Polypterus senegalus (assembly GCF_016835505.1). Taxonomy (NCBI): domain Eukaryota; kingdom Metazoa; phylum Chordata; class Cladistia; order Polypteriformes; family Polypteridae; genus Polypterus; species Polypterus senegalus. The sequence continues at coordinate 65,101,773 of NC_053159.1, read as the reverse complement.
CGGGAGGCAGTCGAGAGAGAGGCACAGTGACTGAGAGTGTGGCCTGGACTTTGGGGAATCGGTGCAAGAGGCACTGAGGTTCGTGCATTGTAAAATATTGTACAAAATAAATGTGTGTTGGGTGAACTATGTTGTCCGTCTGCCTGTGTCCGGGTCCCAGTCCACAATCCGTTAAGTAGTTCTGTCATGAAAAGCTGACAGACAAACATACAGACATTGGAATTTTATATATAATGCACACACACACACATACAGTATATACACTAGGGGGCTTCGCCCCCTGCTTGCTTCGCTTGCCAACCCCCCTGCCTGCACTGACGCCAGCCACTATGCATCTCTGCCATCCTGGAGAAGCTAGACTATCTTGTCCAACCTCTGCAGGGTCCAGATATCGTTTCATGCTACCAGTAGTGGCACTGACCATAGCCATATGCAAAACTAGTGAAAAAACAGTTGGATAAGATGAGGAGGGAAAAATGTCAGTGGCCTCCATCAATTAAACTATTCCTGTTTTGGGGGTCGTCTCATTGTTGTCCCTCTAGTACACCTGTTGTTAATTTCATTAAAACCAAAGCAGATGAAACTGATTAACAACCTCCTGTGCTTCTTAACTGATCAGATCAATATCTCAGAAGTTTCATTGACTTGATGTTGTGCTCTGATTGAAAAGTGTTAATTTAATTTTTTTGAACAGTGTGTGTGTGTGTGTGTATATATATATATATATATATATTTCACCACACACGTTTATTTTACACTATAGTATTTACAGTTATTGAGCACAAACCCAGTGCCGCAGCACCAATCACCCCTTTAAGTCCTGGCATTTTCACAATGCCTTTTCTTCTGACCGCCTCTCCTCTGAGCTCTGTCTCTCTCCTCTCCCGACTCCAGCCATCGAATGGAGTGAGGCAGCCCCTTATATACAGTACATGCCTGGATGGGCTCCAGATGCTTCCCGACACTTCTCTGCTGACTCTCCTCTGTGTCCCCTCCGCGGGTCCCGTGCCCCTCTTGTTGGGTCAACTGATGGGACCGCTTGCACTCCTGCAGTCTCCACTGACTTTGAGGCTTTCCTTTGCCTCCGCAGAGGGAGGCCCTTCTCTGGACATGAGCAGCCTGCCTTATGTCCACCCTTATTGGAGGAACTGGCATTCTTCCCTCGATTCCTCCTCTTTCTCTGGGACGCCATGACGGTCTGAGTCTCCTTATGGCTAACAAAGAGACCCCTTCCCGTCTGCATCCCTGTAGAACGACGCAAGGCTGCCACTGGCTCAGGTCATAGGGCGCTACGACCTGGGGCACACATCAGACCGCCAGCGCCGCGTCCACTTTTGGAGACCCCCCTACTCGGTTTCGTTCACTAATATCCCAAGCCTGTTTGGTGGGATCTCCCTTATTCTGTACGGGGACGGCTTCACTTACCTTCCCCGCTGCGTCCATCCGGCTGAAGACTCCAGTGTCGCGCCGATCTGCCCACTGTCACAGCGTCATCACGGATGTGACTGTTTTCACATCCAGCTCCTTCAATCCTCTAAGGAGGACGCACATTATCTGCAACAGCGACTCTGTGGGCTGAAGGCACTCCTCCAGCTCACGCACAGCCACCAGCAAGCACAGAATGTCAGTTGGCGGTTGCCTCACCTGGCTGTCAGGCACATCCGCCGGCTGCCTTCTGAGGGGCCTTTCCTCTGGCCCAATCGGGTCCTTTCCCGGCACGAGACGGACATTCCTTGGTCCTGCCTCCAATCAGTCATTGGCAGGCATGCAAGACACACCGTCCAGTCCTTTGCCTGTCTCGCGGTGGGACTTCCGGTCCATGGCCATCTTGTCTCCTCCTCTCCTGGTGCGGTGATGTGCCTCCAGGCAACCTCGCAGCTGCCACAGCCTGTCGAGCTGCAGCGACTCCTTCCCCGCAGAATCTCCTGCTGCCGCCTCTGCCACTGACGTGGACCTGGGCAGTCCCTGCTTGCAACCCAAACTGTAAGTCCAACCCCGCAGGGCCGACCGTCATTGGGCAGGGCACTCACCTCCCGGGTCCCGTCTCTCCGAGGCGCCTGCCTCGGTGTGGCCTTCCTTGCTGTGATGCCGTCCCGGACGTCCTCAGTGAGAACCCGCCTGCTGGAGCCCACTGCAGTCCGGCAACGCCCGTTGTCATTTCCTCCGGTCCTTCTGGGCATCCCGGCTGGGCAGCAGCCCCAGTCACTCACCACAATATGCAGTATACTGTATTGTACATGCTTCTTCAACTATGCCATGCTCTGTTTCCCTTCTCATACTTAATGCAGGGAAGGTTTTTTGTCAGGATGAATTGGGCCTTCTTATGGCTAGTTATGGAAGAAATGGTGTGGCGATGTGTGTTATGGGCCCATGGCAGTTTGTGAGTTTTTAAATAGAATCAGTGCAGTTCAGATTCTGGAGGTGCAATCACTGCTGTGGAGCAGGGCAGCACTGCATGGATAAGTATTAGGGTGCCACACCCACATTCATGTAAAAGAGCCTAGGGAAAATTAAATTTAAGAGGAAAATAAAGAGAGACAGATTCTAGATTTTAAGCAAAGAATAAGGGGAAGAGGAATCAGGATTGTGGCAGAGCTGGTGCTGTAGAGTGGAAACAAGTGGTCGGGGATGAAACAGATGGCACTTACGGGTGTGGTTACTCTTGCTGAATGCCAAGGTAGTAGGAACAATGAACCATTCCAAGAGATTCCTGTGGATGCTGAGGAAATGGTGATGTGAGAAGGAAGCAGGGCTTGTGGGGTCCACACATATGCCAAGGGATGGTGCTACGAACATGTGCCTGATGAGAGCTGACTGATTTTTATGTTCCTCTTCATCTTCAGCTTTCTAGGAGATGCTTGAAGGTTTTGTGACAAAATAGACTAATACTTAGAGATATTCATGATTCCATTCACCTTCACTAAAGCCCCAGTTCCAGCTGAAGAAAAGCAGCCCAAAAGCATGATGCTGCATCCACCATGATTCACTGAGGGTATGGTGTTGTAAAGAAGGTGTGCTGTGTACCAAACAACTCATTTTTTTGAATTATGGCAATTTGCAATAAAGGTGGAATAAGTTCTGACAGGATTTAAAATTTTGGCAGGATTGTGTAGAATTTTTATATCCACTGTATAATTACACATAATGCACATCACAAGATTTCTCTATATGCTAATGATATTTTATTTTACTTTTTTGGGGGAATACTTCATCTTATCTCCCATATCTTCTTGACCTTTTCCACTCCTTTGAGAGCTTAGCCAGCTATAAGATAAAGTGGTCTAAATCTGTCTTCCTTCCTCTTAATTGTCTTTATCACTAATGCAGGCACAACCTGGATTATTAAAGGATGTGCACACTAATGCAGTCAGATTCCTCTGATTTTTTCCTTTTTTCACTAACAGTTTCTAATTTTTTTCACCTTCATTGTATAGATTGCAATTTTGCAACAAAAGTGGAATAAGTTCTGACAGGATTTATCTTGTTTTCCTTTTTTATTGCACAAAATCTGTGATCTTTGCAGGGGTGTGGGGGAATGCTCCATCTGATCTCCCATATGTTCTTGACCTTTTCCACTCCTTTGAGATCTTAGCTGGCTATAAGATACATTTGTCAGCAGGTTTGTCTTTCCCCTGTCTATCCCAACTGCAGCCTCAATCAAATAATTAGGTATTTAGATCTATGCTTTGCATCAGAATACCGTTGTCTCCAACTATTGTCATTTGTTTAGTGGTGTTAGAAGTTTCCTTAATCATTGGTTTACTTGTCCTTTATTCTTTCTCTGTCATTTAACAATTATTAAAATGAATATTGTGCCCTGATTTAATTTTGTTAGCACAATGCTCCAACAGAACAGATCCGAAGCAGGAGTGTCCTTGCCATATCTGCAGCTCTATACCTTTATGGGCTCTAGTGGGCGTTTGCTCTTTGACTTCTATGGCACTTTATTTTTTTATATTTTACTATACCATCTAATCCTCCGTTCTGGTTCTCCATTGAGCTTAATCGAATTTCATCTAACTGAAAATCCACACTCTCTTTTTTCACTGTGAAAATTATGCCTCATTTTTTGTAAATGTGCTCCTTTGAATTCATTCTTCTTCTTCTTCTTCTTTTGGCTGCTCCCTTTAGGGGTCACCACAGTGGATCATCTTCTTCCATATCTTTCTGTCCTCTGCATCTTGTTCTGTTACACACGTCACCTGCATGTCCTCTCTCACCACATCCATAAACCTCTTGGGCCTTCCTCTTTTTCTCTTCCCTGGCAGCTCTATCCTTAGCATCCTTCTCCCAATATACTCAGCATCTCTCCTCTGCACATGTCTAAATCAATGCAATCTCGCCTCTCTGTCTCCCAACCGTCCAACTTGAGCCGACCCTCAAATGTACTAATTTCTAATCCTATCCGTCCTCGTCACACCCAATGCAAATCTTAGCATCTTTAACTCTGCTACCTCCAGTTACGTCTCCTGCTTTCTGGTCAGTGCCACAGGTCTCCAGCCCATATACCATAGCTGGTCTCACTACCGTCCTGTAGACCTTCCCTTTCCCTCTTGCTGATATCCATCTGTCACAAATCACTCCTGACACTTTTCTCCACCCATTCCATCCTGCCTGCACTCTCTTTTTCACCTCTCTTCCACAATCCCCATTACTCTGTACTGTTGATCCCAAGTATTTAACTCTCATCCACCTTCGCCAGCTCTACTCCTTGCATCCTCACCATTCCACTGACCTCCCTCTCATTTACACACATGTATTCTGTCTTGTTCCTACTGACCTTAATTCCTATCCTCTCTTGAGCATATCTCCACTTCTCCAGGGTCTCCTCAACCTGCTCCCTACTATCGCTACAGATCACAATGTCATCAGCAAGACTCCTGTCTAATCTCGTCTGTCAACCTGTCCATCACCATTGCAAATAAGAAAGAGCTCAGATCCGATCCCTGATGTAATCCCACATCCAACTTGAATGCATCTGTCACTCCTACCGCAGACCTCACCACTGTCACACTTCCCTCGTACATATCCCGTACAACTCTTACATACTTCTCTGCCACTCCGACTTCCTCATACAATACCACAACTCCTCTCGAGGCACCCTGTCATTCTTTCTCCAAGTCCACAAAGTTACAATGCAACTCTTTCTGGCCTTCTCTATACTTCTCCATCAACATCCTCAGAGCAAACATTGCATCTGTGGTGCTCTTTCTTGGCATGAAACCATACTGCTGCTCACTGATCATCACCTCACTTCTTAACCTAGCTTCCACTACTCTTTCCCATAACTTCATGCTGTGGCTTATCAATTTTATCCCCTTGTAGTTACTACAGTCCTGCACATCAGGCACCCTCTCACTTTCCAAGATTCCATTAAACAATCTGGTTAAAAACTCTACTGCCATCTTTCCTAAACACCTCCATTCTTCCACAGGTATGTCATCTGGACCAACGGCTTTTCTATTTTTCATCCTCTTCATAGCTGTCCTTACTTCCTTCGTTCTCTTCATTCATAAGCCTGTCAAAATACTCTTTCCATCTGCTCAACACACTCTCCTCACTTGTGAGTACGTTTCCATCTTTATCCTTTATTACTCTAACCTGTTGCACATCTTTCCCAGCCCCATCCCTCTTTCTAGCCAATCTGTACAGGTCATTTTCTCCCTCCTTATTGTCCAACCTCTCATACAACTCATCATACACCTTTTCTTTAGCCTTCGCCATCTCTCTCTTCACCTTGTGTCTTATCTCTTTGTACTCTTGTCTACTTTCTGCATCTCTGTGACTATCCCACTTTGCCATCCTCTTCCTCTGTATACTTTCCTATACTTCCTCATTCCACCACCAGGTTTCCTCATTCCTCTGTCCAGATGTCACGCCAAGCACCCTTCTTGCTTTCACCCTTACTATATCTGCTGTAGTTTACCATCTGTCGGGTAATTCTTCACTACCACCCAGTGCCTGCCCCACCTTTTCCCTAAACACAACCTTGCAGTCTTCCTTTTTCAACTTCCACCATTTGATCCTTCCCTCACTCTCTTCCTCTTCTTGATCTCCAACATCATCCTACAGACCACCATCCTATGCTGCTTAACTATGCTTTCCCTGCCACAACTTTGCAGTCTTCAATCTCCTTCAGATTGACTCTTCTGCATAGGATGTAATCTACCTGTGTGCATCTTCCTCCACTCTTGTACGTCACCCTATGTTCCTCCCTCTTCTTAAAATACATACAGCATTTGCCACAGCCATGTCCAATCTTTTGGCAAAATCCACTATCCTCTGACCTTCTTCATTTCTGTCCTTGACACCATACCTACCCATCACCTCCTCATCTCCTGTGTTTCCTTCACCAACATATTCATTGAAATCCTCTCCAATCACCACTTTCTGTCCCTTGGGTACACCGTTCATCACTTCATCCAACTAACTCCAAAAATCTTCTTTCTCATCCATTGCACACCCAACTTGTGGGGGATATGCACTAACAACATTCATCATCACACCTCCACTTTCCAGCTTCATAATCATTACTCTGCCTGACACTCTTTTTAACTCCAAAACACTCTTGACATACTGTTCCTTCACAATATCCCCTACTCTATTTCTCCTCCTATCCACACCATGATAGAACAATTTGAATCCATCTCCAATCCACCTGGCAGTAGCCCAATTTCCGCCAGCACCCTGTTGTCTAACAGTACTGGTGGCAGTCGTTTTTAACCCGGGGCTCAACTGATCTGGTATGGACGTTTGTATTGTTGTTCGCATATTTGAAATTTTACACCGGATACCCTTTCTGACGTAACCCTCCCCATTTATACGGGCTTGGGACCGGCACAAAGAAACACACTGGTCTGTGCATCCCCTTTGACTGGGTTGGTCCTTTGAATTCATATGCCCTCAAAATCTGACATAGTTGTGAGAGATGATCCAACCGGGCATTCCCAAATGTTTATCTTTTACAATGAAGCCCTTTGAACTGGAGGTCATCAGTTGTTTTCCCTTCTTGTGCACTACAGGATATACAAACCCTGTGTGACATCTTTGACAGTTCTGGGCTCCATATATTCTAGTTTTTGAGGTATACATTCTGTATAAGTTCTCTGTCCCCTCCACTTCTTTTTTTTTTTTTTGTATCTTCATCTAAGATCCCCTGAAATCTTGTGGTGTCCCATTATCCCTACAGCCAATCCAGCACCTACTGTTTGAGACATTTCATTTCAAATTGGGGCTTCCTATCACTCTCTTCCAATTTTCTGTCTTTGGTCTCATGACCTTCTTTGTGTTCACTCACTTTCCTGGAATTCAATATTGAAGAATATCTACTTGGCCTCTTTGAATCCTAACTAGCATCATGTTCAATTTAAATGTAGTCATCATTTATATCTTACACCTTGGAAATGCTTTTCAGTGGGGCTTATTGACAACCCTTTGTGCTGCTGTGCCCTCTTAAATCTCATGGTGCATTTATTTACATGGTTTGGATGGTGCTCCTGTTTTCTCATACTAGGCTTTTCTCTCTGGGCACCATTGCTGCCAAGTTTGTGGTGGTTTCCAGATGGATGGACCCTAACATTCTATCTCCCAATCATTGGAAATCTACTTTTTATAATTATCCTCTTGTAGTGCTCTCTTCATCACAGTTTAATTGGTCGTTCTGCACCACCCTTAATGATTGGATTTCTGCTGCTCATTTGGTGGATGAGGGCTGGTTAGGAATCATTAACTAATTTTTAAATTAAATATATGACAGATTCCATTTTTAACCTTGATATTATTTAAATTTTTTTAACAATTTGTTGTAATGTCTATATCTATAATAAACATGTAATATATTTTTGTTAGAATTTATGTGATCATGTTCAAATTGAAAGGTGCCAAATAGAGTACTCCTTAAATCCCTTAAGAAATAAAGAAAGAAAGAGCTCAATCTTTTTGTGATGATCCAAACATTGACTCCGCTAAAGATAATGAACAGCATTTCCAATTTTTGCCTTAGAATAATCTGTTTAAAACTTAGATTTAGAATTTGCTGAAAAGAACAAAAATAAGTAAAATATTTCTCTGAGTTTTATAAATCACTACTTTTGAGTTCCTTTTAGAATGTTTTTTGACTCCCTTGTGTCTGTTTATCATTGAACTTCAGTGGTTCTCTAGAGGTTTACCTTAGCATGCATAGTGATTTATGTGGCTCAATAGTAATTTGTTTTCTCTTTGCTCATCTGTTGTTCTCCTGGGATTTAATGCACATAGTTTCTCTTAAATTTCTTCCACCCTATTTATTTATATACAGTAAATATTTTGACATTTGAAATTCCATTTGGGTTTTGTGTTTGTGATTGGAACAACTATTACATAGTATAATTGTTAAAAGTAAAATAAGTACAGTAGCCAGTGTTCAACTGCAGAATATTTTTTAAAAATTAAATGGCATACTTTATTGTAGATTAAGAAGCCATGTTAGATTTACTTTCATTCTCTTTTGCAGTCAAACATTTTCTGAGATGTGTGTTGACTGTAGCTGAGACATAGTAATGCTCTTCATGACATCTATATATGGATTCTTTCTTATCTGTATGCACTAGACTTCACTTCATGAATACAAGCTTTCTTTCTCTTGAACTTCTAATGGCATTTCATGGGAAATACCCCAAGGTGAGATGTAATAGTCTTTTTGGTAGCTTTAGTTTGCATAGTTTTCCAGAGGAAAGCCTATCAAGCTGGAGTTTGGGTATTAAAGGCCTTGGCTATAAATGAGCAGCTGTCAGTTTTGAAAACAGAAAAATAACAGAATTACAATACAGCTTATGTGCAGCTCCTCATATCTTGCACATTCAAAAGGAAGAACATAAGCCTGGAATGAAGTTCAGGTAATACTCTTTATTGTGTTTTTGCTTTTTTTGGAACTATTTGGTAAGTTGGTTTATTCGAATTTACAGTATATATACCGTATATAGTTTTTGCTGTTCTCGTGTCTTTATTTCATTGTTGCTCATATACTTGCTGCTGTTACTTTAAAATGTATGGGTTTTGTATGATTTTTCACATTTAAACATCAAAAATACATTACAGTTAGACAATTTTTCACATTAATTTCTATTGTTATTTTTTAGCAAAGGTGGTTTTTGGTTGTTTTTAGTTTTGCAAGTTAATTAGTAAGTTATGTGTGCATACACTGTGTGTCTTGTTTACATGTTTTCTATCAAAGCAAGTTTGTAGGTTTGAGTATTTCTTGACATATCCTGGTTTTAAGAATATCTAAATTATATTAAATCTGTTTGTGTATGTGTGCATTTTTAATGCTGTATTTAACAGCTCTAGTACCCAGTGTGCTTCATAAGATTATGTTACAATTTTGACTGCTAAAATACTTGATGGGGTCTTTACAAATTTATGGATTACACACCTAAAGGTAATACTTCAGTTGCATACCTGTCTGGTTTGTGTTCATATAGTATGAACTGAACTGTTTTTGGTCCAGTTGCATCTTATGCTTGCTTTATGAATATTCTGTAAATTCTTCAATGAATGCTAATGCTGTTAGTCATTAGTCTTATTTGGCTCTAATTGCACATTTTCACATTTGAGCTGAAATGTAATTGTCCCAGTATGACTTGATCAATATTTAATTTTTTGTTTATTCCTCAAGTATGTTTTGAATATAGTTTACTTCAGCAAATTAACTGTCAGTTGGTTCACCCAGTGGGATTATACTGCATATATGGCTTACTTTGGTGAAATAAAGTGAAAGTGTGATGTATGTTGTTATACAGTATTGCCGTGCTTCATTTCATGCCAACAAATATTTCCTTCATCCTTTAAAACTATTTCATTTACAATGAAAAATGTTAGTTTTTATTTTAATGTTGCTGTCTAATTATTTAAAGATAGAAGGTACAGGTTCCTAAATTTTCTTGTCCTCCCTTTGTTTGCAAAGGATTTCCTCAAACCCTGCAAAGATCTGTGTTATGTTTTTTCTTGTATGCCTGGTTTAGAATGACTGAGTTGTCAGGCAGAAATGTGCTTATGTCTCATTTACCCCCTGCCGAATGAGCACAATAGAGGTATTGAGTTGTGATATTTACATCATAATAATAATAATGTTAATTTTTGCTGGCTTTATTTCAGAATGGACAAATTTTTAAAGACTTTTACTTAGAATACCAAATGGCATAAAACTGTGCTTTCAAAAATCACTTTTAGCACTAATAGCAGTTTGCTCATCCAAATAAATCTTAATCTGACCTTTCATAGTATATCTCATTATGGCAAAAAAAAAAATAAAAAATCAAATTCTCTGCTAAAAACTAGAACAGAAAACAGAACTCATTAACACAATTTTAAAGTAACCATGCCAAGTGTATACTTATGCATAACATTTTTGCTCTTTTGGCTGCTTTACACTATACAAAGATTTGTTGTATATGGGACCTATATGCTGTCTTTGTTGAGTGGGAATTTAATCCAGAGCTATTTGTGGGTTGTTTATGAAGTATATCATAATCTTATTTGTCTTTATTTCTTAAACTGAGTTGCTTTTTTGTACAATAATTAAATTTTAATCTGTTTTGTTTCAGTAATGTAATTAAGTGATGAAACTATATTCATAGTAATGAGTTCCCTTTTAATTATTCATTTTCACAATTTAACTCTTTGAGGGCTGGATATTTTTTCCAAAAAACAATGGTTTCACTCAGAAATCAACATAAAACGTCTGTTGCTGCATGCTGCGGCTGCCAGTTTGCCAAGAATGTGCGGCAGGCATGCTGCCAGGCTGTCCTCGCATGGCTGGGACAGCACCAGCAATCACAGTTGCAGTGCATTACAAGTTAGTTTCTACCTCTTATCATTGTTATGTGGCCATCCTCCCTGGCGAACACTGTGACTACCACAATTAGCTGGGGACCGATCAGCTGAAACTGGAACCTCACATTCTTTTCAATCACTTGTAGCAAAACCTGAGTCCGACAAGTCATAGTCCAGTTCAGAGATAATAGGCAAAACATCATCCACTGAGTATTTTGCTTTACGCATTCGCTTTGATCTCTCGCCAGATGTCAGTGCCATTTTTGCTGTTGTGTGTGCCTTGCTACTCACGAGAGCAAGGGGAATCTCGGTCAGACCAATGAATCTAACTTTCCTTCTAGCAATGAAAGTCCAACTAAAACGTAACGGTTGGTTTTGTCACAGTTTACAGTTGATTACCGTCGTCAACTCCTCCTTTTGACAAAAGTCGACATCAGCCCTGAAAGAGTTAATGACTCATACATGTAATACTTCACTTTTTCATGTATTATTTAACTATGTTTTATAACATTTTATGATCAATTTATATATATCCCTGTGCTTTTTCATGAGAATATTTACTTCACATTTGCCTTTTTATTTATTTTTTGCATAAATGGTATTCTAGAGAAGCCACATAAGTTTTTTTTGGTAATAATAGTAATTGAGTGTTTATAATAGCAAATAGGAAATTAAGGCCTCATTCACACATTGGAGTTTAACTGAGTTATTTCCACAGCTATATTACGAAGGTATTCCACAGCATGCCTGTAAAATTCACTATATTCTTAAGATCTCATTCATATCACTGTGAAAGAATGAAGTGTGTTTTTAAAAATGTAATGTTGCTGCATATTTTTCAAATAACGAAGTGCCAAAATCATGGAAATGTATATATTCCTTCCACAGGAAAATTCACAAATCTGAAATCCTGCCTTCAGGGGCTCCATAGCAACTACTTATAAATGTATTCTGATTCCTACAGATGAGGCTCAGGTTTTATCATGGTTTAATAAAATGTTTGTACATAACTGGAAATATCCCTGATGACGTCTTTGTTTTCACCTTTATTTAAACACAAAATAACAGAGAGATGCAAGTGGCATTAGCCCAGAAAAATGCAGGAAAATAGGTACATTAAAGCATATGAAACATGCATATCAGTGTACAAGAAAACAAGGAAATCACGTCTGAATCAGTCCTAATATTCTTATACTTAACAATGTGTATATTTAATAATTGAGTGTAATTGCGTATTTATCCATTCATCTTTCCATTTTACACACTGCTTAGTATTATTACTGTACAGTGGTAGCAAGCTGCACAGCATTGATCACTTTCTTGTTGTTGAGTAGCAGATACCATGTGTTCCAATCTGTACTCACAGTCTGCTTTTACATTTTGATTCCTTTAGTGTACAGAGTAAATCTCCAGCGAAAGGTACCAAGGAGACATGTACATGAAATGGCCAAGCCTTTTTGGCTGGGTTTTTTACTGTTGAGAGGAAAATTCTCAAGGATTGTCAAAATATTCGTTCTTTCCTAGACCTAGTTCTAAAGTATTACTGATAGTAAAACAGATTGTTGATTTATTGTGTAATACATTATATAGAAATATTTTCCATGTCATCACATCTAAGGTATAAGACTCAAGTGAACATTAAAACAATATTTTTCGGAATAAATTACATGAACAACTGGAAACAATAACAAATGATGTGATATTGCGAATAAGGGGTAGGGAATAATATGTATAAACAGTACTGAATATCGGGGATAACTATAACTATGATAATATGAATAGTATGTCAACTAGATACATTTTTCAGGTGCTGTACATAATGGTAAAAAGCCAAAAAAATAATATTTTGTTGTATAATCGCGAAATACTGTAATGCTGTATAAGAAGCTCAAAGCCATTCTGTTACAAGAAAAAAAACTTTTTTTAAAACAGAAATATTTCTGTACTTTGAATAAAATTATTTTTAGGAATATTCTAAAACATGAGATGAGCAAGCTTAGAAAACATTGGACACTGGTGTCCTTTCTTTTTTTAATTCAGTTATTTAAAATAACTGCGTACTGACACTTAATGTGGAACTTAATTGGGCATGATGCCTGATCCATGTAACAGGTTGATGATGAAAAGTTATCTTTAAGGTAATTTGTTGATACAAAATTGTATTACAGCCAATCATGCCCTTTAGTTGACATCAGTAGTATTGCCTTATCATATACTTGACGCATAAAAATGGCTTCTGGAAAAAAAACCTGTTTTTATATTGGTTTACAAATAATGTTCTGTATCTGGTCATCTCTTTAATTAATTTGAATTTTGCCAAATATGTTGATTAGATTGGTTGTATCAAGTGCATGTGAGAAGCTACAAAAATAATGCTAGTTCTAAATAAAGCATAAATCTATGCAGCAGATATTACACATTTTTTTTTTTTTTTTAAGATTGCTTGGTTTTGTTATTGTCTTTGTATTCACATTCTTGTGCAAGTGCTGTGGTCCTTAATTAATGTAGATGATACAAAACAATGTTCAATATTAATTAATAGTAGCTTGTATAATGACATTTCTGTTGCCATACAGACCCCCCTATCCCCACCCCATCCCCCAAAGCATCATCTAGTGCTTCTTCATGTGACACACAGTGCATTATATGGTACATTATACCAAGAGGTTTCTGTAATGGTTCTTAAAAGTCCTGCTAATTAAGAGAGTCAAACTTGAATGTTATGCAGAATTATCAAAATCTGTTGTTCTGTTGTTTTATTTTCTTTAGTAATACTATTCTTCTTTTATTTTACACACATATATATATATATATATATATATATATATATATATATATATATATATACTGTATATATATATATATATATTCCTGTTGTTTCTGTGATTTAGCAAAGAATGATTCTGCTTATTTCCTCTGTATTGGTTTACTAGTAGATGCAAATTAATTCCTTAAAAATCCTTATTCAGCAAATATTTTGAAGGCAGCCAAGGCTGACATGAAAGCAATAGCAGACAAGTTGAGAAATGGATGGTTGAATGGGCAGGTTAGTTAAATACAAAACAATAAAAGTTGTAATAAAAAAAATAATGTTTTCAATAGAAAAATATGTACTGTATGCATAGCTTTATAAAATTAGTCATTTGATATTTGATTTGATTGTAGTGTGAACGAGGAGATGCTTTTTTTCAAAAAACCTAAGGGATAAAGAGCAGCATTAAATATGGTATTTAAATCACATAGTGGACTCTACATGAGTCTGAAGTTGTTTAAATTCTGCAAATACAGTAATAACAGGCAACTTGCCTGTCATTTACTACTTTATAATACATTAATTCAGTCCCATCAGTATGTTTTTAACCTTGAAGATTTATTTTACATACTAGTCACTATCTTTCTCTTAAACAAGACCTGGACAGATGCAGAATATGTGTGGCCAGTTAGTCATGGTTAGTGTCTTTTACATAATTCTGATATATAATATAAACCTGACTTTGAAAATATTGAAGCTGATAGTCTATGTAACAATTGCCTACTAATGAGAAAAAGAAGAGGATATGGAGGTGTAGGCACTAGTCACAGGTCTGTTAGCTGTCTCTCTCTAAGTGATTTCAAGGTGCCAATTCAAGGATATCTTATTCAAGTAAGCCATGTAAGTTAATCGCATGGTGGTCTTAATGTAGTATAGGTTTTGTTCTGTCACTGCTGCCATACTATATAATGGAAACAGAACAGTCTTTTGTTAATGGCAATATCATGAGAAGCCAGCATTGCTTCTTGGCTACACAGAATATGCATATTAACTAATTGAATTTGTATGTGAAACACGGCAGGGTATTGTTAAAACAAGCCAAAGACTAAGAGAGCTGGAAGCCATGTAGGAACACACAAGTTGACGATAACATGAAGTCCTGTCATATCTGCCAGCAATATAAGAAAACAGCTGTCACACAATTTCAGTGCCACTAAACTATGTTCTGTTTCCAATTGCTACATGAGTAAAGGTGGTAATAGATTGAGTAAGCTGTTTGGAGAAGCTGCTTGGTGTTGTTAAGCCATAACTTTGCATGGTTATTTTTTAAGTACCCAAAAATGTAATTCACTCCTTACTGATTCATTGAGTGTGATCTGTATTCATCAGTAAGGTGCTGGCCAAAAGATTTAATCTCATATAATAGTAGCTAGCTAATTTCTTAAGAATTGTAAGTCTTCCTCAGAGAGATGAATGTTACACATGAGGTCTTCCCTGTGATATCTATAGACAGATGGTGAAACAGAACTGATGTTAGGCGGATGGTGTGATAACATTATGAGAAAAATTGGTATTTATGGGAAAAATAGAAACCAATTGTTGTACTTACTACAGGTCATATCTAGTATGGGTAAAGTCTTAGGAAAGATTGGATAAAAAGCAGGAACTGACTGACCAGCTAGCTTGGGTGAATAAAGCTAAATTGAGATGAAAGGCTATTAACAGGCTGGCAACAAGGCTAACCTGGTGTGGAAGGGAAAAGATGAGCTTATGTGTTTGTGGAATGGTGTAGGGTAGGTTTTTAGAAACATAAATATGGGTTGGTATTGGGGCTCAATATACATAAGCTGAGTCATGCTTCAAGAGGAGTGGAATGATGCAGGGGAGTCTGCGTATCCCATTGGTCTGGGAGGTTCAGTAAGGAATCCAAATAAATATATAGGCAGGGTAACAAAGAAACTCTTTCTCTCTCTGCCATTTTTTATCCTGAGGGGACCGTCTCCCTCAATGGCAATATTCAGACAGACCATGCTGCCTGTTTCTGACACGACATTGAAAGGCCATGCAGGTACAAAGACCAAGAACCAATCAACAGAGAACCACTTGGTAGCCTTTTATCACATTGCATTATTTTAACCAACATTTACATTTTTATTCTGCTTAAATTTTAAATCTGCTTAATACAACAGTAATAAATGTGTAACTTTCTCTCCTGCCTGTTGTAGTACTATATTTTGTTGCCTGAGGTCATAGGTATAAAAGGTAGTGTGACATGTGAAGGCTATAGCAGACATTTTGGGGCATTGTTGTCAGGTCTATGTAATAAAGAGTATAAAGGGGAAAATAAGGTCATCATAGGACCATATTCACAACAAAAAAGCTGTTCAATGAGACTTTAAAGGACAGTTTACTGACAGTGCATATGCAGTGGAAAGGCAGGGTTCTGTTTTGCAAACCATTTTCTTTTAGATCTCCTGAGTAAGTCAACATGCTACCACTCAGGGTTCCTCATCTAAATTTCTTCACAGAAGGCATATCTGCACTAAGCACCAATTAGTTAGCCTCTACAAACACCATAAAACAGACCATGCAAACAGGAAACAAAAAATAAAATGAAATGGAGACCTCACAGATTCAGGATGAGAAATGCTTAGATAGTAGTCAATTTAAGTGAGGATCCTTTGGGTTAGAAAACATGGTATGTTGCTTCGGAGAAATTCAAGATGCTAATTTTCTTTTAAAGTACTTGTACTTGGGCCACTATACATATAGATTTTCAGTTGACCATACCTAAAATACTTCTTATGTAGCTTTTAATTTGATTATGCATTAACGTAAGAAGAGCAAGAGAATCGGACTTAAGAGGAAATGGGAACCAAAAGGGAATCACAGTATTAAGCCAGTATTAGAGACATTCAGTGTTAGTCGTCATTTGTTAATAACATTCTATAACCTCTTCTTCTTTCAGCTGCTCCTGTTAGGGGTTATCGCAGCAGATCATCTTTTTAATAACATTCTATGACAATAATATTAATTAATGAGAGTACATTTATTTTTTAGGATGGACTACTACTACTACATTGGGTAATTTATTTAGCCAAGGTGATATGGTATGCCTATGTTGTAAGGCTAGAGAAAGATGATAGAAGGTATAATTTGAAAGTGGAGGGTAAGGTGTTTTGCAAAGATTGCGGTGAATGTTTTAAAAAATAAAGTTGGAGTATTTTAAAGTTTTTCATTATATATTTAATTAGACTCAGTTATAGTATACCTGTGTCTAACTGGGGAGTGATATACAACTGTAGGAAGGACAAAACATTACTAAGAATTTCCTAAAATTAAAATGAGCACACTTGAATTCTTGTGTAATAACTTGCAAAAAAAAAAAAGAAGAAGAAGCATGAGAAGTCTTGAAGTAGGAGGAGGTAGTAGAGTTGAAAGAGAACTTTAAAAAAGCACCAATCAGTAGATGCACACATTCTTTAAATGCTGACCGTAATTAATAAATGGTTGTCTGGTGTATGCAAATGAGGCAACAGAATCAAATTTTTGCTAAAAATGTGCAGTTGTTGGCAAGAAACGGCACAGGGCATTATATAAATAATAATTTGCAGCATCATTAGAAAGACAAATTGTGCTAAAATAAGAATGGGAACAAATTGAAACACAGCCTTTCTCTTTTGGTTCCATTTTTGGTATTTAATTATTACAGACCTGAATTTAGGAAACATTGCTGCAGCATGGAGATTTTCTTTTTAATGTTCTGTAATTATTTGAAGAATGTACTTTCTTATGAATAGATTATTACTTTAATTGCATTTATATACTTTTATTTACAGTCGACAATTTGCAAACAAGAGACGTTGATTCAGATAAAAATGTGTCTTGAACAGAAGCTGTTAATTGGCATTTTGACATCTTTATGCTCATTATCAGATGTCTGCTTCAGAAAGTGACCCTGTGAAAAATAAGAGTGAAATCTTAGCAGATAAACTTGAATACACAAACTGGCTACTGTTAGCTATACACAAAACTAAAAACTAAAATATAGAAAAAAGGCAATATATCAGTACTTCTATTAGACTAGAAGTCTAATTCAAGACTGAGTTGACCTCTGATTAACAAACCAATTACAATGATAACCAAAAGTAATACTGGAGGGCTAAGTTTAGGAACCCTGAGTTAACAAAGATATATTCATTGTGCTACTGCCACCTGCTGACCAAACAATCACAAAACAGTCTTAAAAAAGAAGGACAAAATTCATATTTGAGATATCTCTGGATTTATAGCAGACACTCAGACTATGGAAACAGTCAAAATATTATTTAGTTAGCAAAAGCTACACTTCGAAAAGAATTACGTACCTTAAGACCAATGACCTTAGTTTCTCATCTCATGAAGTCCTATTAGAAGTTAATAAAGAGATAACCTACTAAACCTAACCCAGGCTTATTTGGACCCTAACCAATGTGCATGCAGAGCAGATAGGGAAGCTGAATATTCCACGTTAACACACCTGAATTTACTGTATGATCAATAAAGCACACAAGGTTGTAGTTTTTGCATTTCTTATCAGCTTTTAATACAATCCAACCCCACATTTTAGTTGGCATACCTTAGCTTGGTGGGATGAATTTTGAACATTTTAACTAACAGAACACGAAAAATTAGTGTTAATTGCTGTATTTTCTGATAGGCCTAACACATCTACGGGGACAGTTCAAGGTCTTCTCATTTGTTTATTTTATACACAAATGACTACAGGAGTTCACACAAGGACTAACATATCCTAAAATTTACTGATGATTCTGTCATTGTGAGTCTTCTGCAAGATAAGGAGGACAGTTGTGAATCTGTTGTTGATAAGTTTATTCAATACTGCAATTATTCCAAAATATCTCCAAGACAAAAATATAGTTGTCGATTTTAGATGCTTTCCTGTTCCTGAACTCTCAGCAATAATTAAAGGGAAGATAATGGTAGAGCAAATATCTAGGAACAATTATTGAAAGAAGTTTAACTTTAATTGTAACACAGAACAAACTTGTAAGAAGGGGCAGATACTGTTTGTTTCTTTTGAAACTCGATTGTTTTGAAGTGGGCAAAACCATAATCACATTTTTAAAGTCTTTTATTGAATCGGTGGTTACATATGCTTTTATTTGTTGGTTTGGCATCCTCAGCGTTAGGAATATTAACTATCTTTACAACATTGTAAAAATTAGCTTTAGAGGTATTGGTTTGCAGCAGACCCCAGTCACTGATTTATATATTACAAACAGGTAAGAAAGAAGAGCAACTTAATTCTGTCAGACAATAGTCATCTTATTTTTCGTAAATTTCTGCTGTTGCTATCTGGCTGAAGATTTAGCTTCCCATGGGTAAATAGAAGTTGATTTATGAACTTTTTTATTCCTAGAGCTATAAATATTTTGAATTCTGCTGGTGAATTCTGAAATTATTATTTTGGGTGATGTTTAAGGTAGTTACTTTTCATTGTAGTAATCTTGAGTGTGTGTACTTATGATAGCAGTAGTTATCAGATGCTGTGTCTAGGCTTATTTTCTTTTATCTGTCATACAATGTCTTATGTTTTTACACTAATCTGCTTTTGTACCTGAAGTCTACCTAACATAACTTATCTTAATACTGTACATTTATAGTAGTCCTGATTAATAATGCAGGTCTGCAAAAGATTCTACATTCGGTATCCCTTGCAAAAGTACAAGTCTTTACTGATACTTTGCTTGTTTTCTCTATCTATATCTAAGAACGATGATCTTAAACAAACTTAATCTTTCCTTAAATTATAATTATTTTTATTTAATTGTTGCTTATTTAAAGAGGTGATGCGGGCTCTGCATCGGTCTGTCGTGGTGAAAAAGGAGCTGAGCCGTAAGGCAAAGCTCTCAATTTACCAGTCGATCTACGCTCCTACCCTCACCTATGGTCATGAGCTATGGGTAGTGACCGAAAGAACGAGATCGCAAATACAAGCGGCTGAAATGAGTTTCCTCCGCAGGGTGTCTGGGCTTTCCCTTAAATATAGGGTGAGAAGCTCAGTCATCCGGGAGGGGCTCAGAGTAGAGCCACTGCTCCTCCGCATCGAGAGGAGTCAGATGAGGTGGCTCGGGCATCTGATCAGGATGCCTCCTGGGCGCCTCCCTTTTGAGGTGTTCCGGGCACGTCCAACCGGGAGGAGGCCCCGGGGAAGACCCAGGACACGCTGGTAGGACTATGTCTCCCGGCTGGCCTGGGAACGCCTTGGGATTCTCCGGAAGAGCTGGAAGAAGTGGCGGGAGAGGGAAGTCTGGGCCTCTCTGCTTAAGCTACTGCCCCGCGACCCGACCTCGGATAAGCGGAAGAGGATGGATGGATGGATGGATGGATATTTAAAGAGGCGATCATGAGAAAATTAGCAGACAGGGTGACCACATGGAACAAGCTGAAGAAAATCTGTATAACCTGCAAAGGGCAATTGAATTAAATTAATGCTTCAGTAAGATTATTAAGATCATTGTCACAGTTAAAATGTGTTTAATATGAAAAATGCTTTTCCATTGTTACAGCAGTGAGCCTTTCTGTTGTTTCGAAAGAAACCATTACCTTTTGCCATTTTATTCTACCTCTTGTATATGTTTACTTGTTGGCTTTGCTCTCAGTGTTTGCTATAGTGCACAAAGTATTTCAGAAGCATAAAAACCTGTGAAACTGAGTAATTAATATAATAAATATATATTTGAGTGCTTCCCATTATCTTCCATTCACAACTGTAATTGTAGTACTCTTATAATGGCTGTTTTTAATATTTTCTAAGACAGAAATACTTATCTTCTAATCCATAAACATATAAAACATTATTAGCTTTTTGTGACAAATGAGAGAATTTTTTAAGTATATTGTACCACATATAACTCTTATTAGTTCATGACTTTCAGGAGCTATTAACCAGTATTGAATACAGTATGACTATTTCCAAATCAAATTCTTAAGGACAACAGTTGGCTTTGGAAAGTTAAGACAAATCATTTTCAACAATAAACATTCAGTATAACATAATAACTCCTACACACTGTTTGGCCATTTTTATACATAGATGGGGCTCATGAGAAGTTTTTTTTTATTTTGTGAATAGATTAAATAGAGAATAATACTCCTTGATAATTTCGCAGCCCATGATTAATATCAAATGTCTGATACTATAAATGGGAACATTTTGTCTGGATGAAAACCAACAATGAAATAAGTGGCCCAAGATGTCATATTTAAGACATTTATAAAATGATGCTTAGATTAAAAGCATTATAGTAAAAATAGTAAACAATATCTAAGTTGCTGTGGACACTTAGTTTTCTTTTCACATTTTATTATAGATAGATAGATAGATAGATACTTTATTAATCCCAAGGGGAAATTCACATAATCCAGCAGCAGTATACTGATACAAAGAAACAATATTAAATTAAATAGTAATAAAAATGAAAAGAATTAAAATAAAATTAATGTTCGCATTTACTCCCCCGGGTGGAATTGAAGAGTCGCATAGTGTAGGGTAGGAACGATCTCCTCAGTCTGTCAGTGGAACAGGACAGTGACAAAAGTCTGTCACTGAAGTTACTCCTCAGCCTGGAGATGATCCTGTTAAGTGGATGCAATGGATTCTTCATGATTGACAGGAGTTTGCTTAGTGCCCGTCGCTCTGCCACAGATGTTAAACTGTCCAACTTTAATCCTACAATGGAGCCTGCCTTCTTAACAAGTTTGTCCAGGCGTGAGGCGTCTTTCATCTTTATGCTGCCACCCCAGCACACCACCGCGTAGAAGAGGGCACTCACCACAACCGTCTGGTAGAACATCTGCAGCATCTTACTGCAGATGTTGAAGAATGCCAACCTTCTCAGAAAGTAAACTCTGCTCTGAGCTTTCTTACATAGAGCATCAGTATTGGCAGTCCTGTCCAATTTGTCATCCAGCTGCACTCCCAGATATTTATAGGTCTGCACCCTCTGCACACAGTCACCTCTGATGATCACAGGGTCCATGAGGGGCCTGGGCCTCCTAAAATCCACCACCAGCTCCTTGGTCTTGCTGGTGTTAAGGTGTAAGTGGTATAAATTATAGTAAAAATAGTAAATAATATCTAAGTTGCTGTGGACACTTAGTTTTATTTTCACATTTTATAAGTGGATAAGTCCAAGACAACCTCACTTAGTTTTAAATTTGGACAACTGATTGTTTATCTTTAGAAAGATTTTGACTAAAATCTTCAAGTTTCACAGGGTAGTAAGAATAGTTTTGATGGAATACAACTCCTATCTAGGTACATTTCTCTCTTTACATGAAGTAGGATGCAAAGCTACCGTACCTGCCTAATATTTTCTGTCTTACAAACCTCCCAAGGTCTTATTTTAATTTTTAACAAAACGGGGGATTGTCCCCCGTGTAACTACAAATGGGAGGATTTTATAAGCTTAGCCTAATTAAAGCTTGGGTTTTATTAACAAAAAAAAAAATCACTCTGGACTAGTCATTTCATCTTATCATATGCAAATACCAAATTTTTTTCACTGATTTTTTTTTTTTTTTAATCTTAAAAAACTTAAAAGTAAATAGTGCTTAATTGAATAATACAAAAATATAAAATGATTGTAATAAATTAACAGATTATCACAGTTACTTTGAGGAATATTTGTAAATGAGATAAAGTTGCTTTTATGCAACTTGCAATTTATTTATATAACATATTTAAAACAACATAGGAATACTGTGGCCAAAGTGCTTTACAATAATAGAATAAAAGAAAACAAACAAATAACATAAATGACATAAATAGAAATAAAATATAAGAACATAAATAAAATCATAATAAATATAAGTAATGTTATATAATCACAATGAGGAAACCATCAGTATTACTGAAGGTCACGGAATGCAAGTGAATAGAAATGAGTCTTTAATCTTGTTTTAAACAGTTCAATTGTAGACGACTCCTTTATGTAACAAGGTAAAGAGTTCCACAGGCGAGGGGCAGCAGCTGCAAAAGCCCTGTCCCCCTTGGTTTTACACTTGGTATGAGGGACAAAAAGAGACAACTGACCAGAAGATCTAAGCACTGTGGATGTCTGGTGTAAAGCACACAATTCAGATAAATAGGCAGGAGCAAGCCCATGTAAAGATTTAAAAACAAGCAACAAGATTTTAAAATCAATTCGAAAAGTGACAGGCAGCCAGTGTAAAGAAGCTAAAATAGGATAAACAGAGTCATACTTTCTTGCCCCAACTAGAAAGCGAGTGGCAGCATTCTGGACCAACTGTAACCTGTGTATCAGGGATTTGTTAATCCCCGAATACAGTGAGTTGCAGTAAGCGAGGCGAAAAAATTAAAGTATGATTAGCTTTCTCAAGATCCCTAGAAGATAAAAAAAGGCTTGATTTTACCTAATAGTCGAAGCTGGAAAAAGCAACTCTTGACTACAGAATTTACTTGTTTCTCAAAAGAGAGGTTACTGTCAAAGATAACACCAAGATTGCAGACTTGAGGTTTTCAAAAGACAGAGAAAGAGCCAAGAAGTCCAAGACCAATGTGGGCTTTAGCTGATGGACTCACTATAAGCACCTCTGTTTTATTTTGATTCAGATCAAGAAAATTGTTAGCCATCCAGGATCCTAGTTCAGAAAGACAGTTGTGGAGTTGATTTATTGCAGAGTTTTTAGACAAGAATATAAACCTGAGTATCATCAGCATAGCAGTGAAAAGAAATGTTGAATTTCCTAAAAATAGCTCCAATAGGATGAAGGTATATAGAGAATAAAATAGGACCCAAAGTGGATCCCTGAGGAACATCATATTTAAGAGGAGCAGTAGACGAAAAAGAGGAATTTAATGTAACTGAAAAGTGTCTACCAGTTAAATATGACCTGAACCAGTTAAGAGCAGCCGCTTTAAGCCCAACAATATGTTCAAGTTCCATCGGCACTATATCATGGTCAATAGTGTCAAAGGCAGAGGACAGGAAAAGGAGGAGAAGGACTGCCGCTTCACCCGAGTCAGTAATAATAGAGATGTCATTGAAAACTTTCAGGAGGGCTGTTTCAACACTATGATAACGCCTAAAGCCAGATTGGTAGATCTCAAATAAATTATTGGAGTTAAGGTGATTGACCAATTGATTATAAATAATTCTTTTTAGAATTTTAGCCAGAAATGGCAGTTGGGAAACTGGGCGAAAATTGGCTAAAACTCTAGGATCTAATTCTGCCGTTTTTAGACGGGGTCTGACTGCAGTATGTTTAAAAAAAGATGGCACAACCCCCACACTTATAGAATCATTGATAATGGATAGTAAGGATGGGCCCAAAACATCAAAGGCTTCCACTAAGAGGTGTGGTGGTACTATGTCGAGGGGGTTGGGAGCTGGTTTAAGGGTGTCAATAGTTCTATTTAATTGTGAAAGTGAGACTATATCAAAGGATTCTAAGACAGTGTCATGATTAACAGTAGGAAGTTCATAGTCAGTTGGAACAATACCACAGCAGATAGTGTCAATTTTGTTGACAAAGAATGATAGAAACTGCTCACATGAATGAACAGTGCTATTTAATCCCATCACAGATTGAGGGTGAATGGCCACATTAATTGAATTAAATAAGACCCTGGGATTCTTAGAATGACGGGATACTAAATCGGCAAAGAAATCTTGTTTAGTTTTCTTAACTGCAGCCTGGAAATTGAAAAGAGAAGTCCTAAAAATCTGCTTATAGACAATCAGTCCATTTTTTTTCCAACGCCGTTCAGCAGTTCGACAGGCTCAGCACATCGATCACGTAGTTTCATTGGGCGGAGAAATTGAGTCTAAAACCGTTTTACAGGAAGAATGAAATTTTAAGACAGAGTCATCGATACCATTATTTTGGACATGCACATCATGACTAGAGAAAATGGCTTTAAAATCGGATATAACAGAAGAATTTAAAAGCGCAAGCAGCGTGGGGGACATCAACAGTCATATTAATCCATCATTATAGAAAAGTGATCAGTGAAAGAAACATCGCATAAATCAATATCACGAGTAAGAATGAGATCAAGGGTGTGACTGAGAGAGTGAGTTGGCATATTAATATGCTGGATAAAATCAAATGAGTCCAATAGTGATAAAAACTCATTAACCAAAGGCTTCGATTGACAAAAAACGTGAATGTTAAAATCACCAACAATAAATACTTTGACATGGGAAAGGGTAATATCAGCCAGGAGATCAGAGAATTCAGAAATGAAGGTATTATTAATTAGAGGACTGATGGGCAAAAATGTTACATTTATCCATTTACGTTTAAATCTACAACACAAAGTGTGCAGAAAGTGAAGAGGAGTAAATGCTTTCTGAATCCACTGTAAAAACAAGTTATAAATATGTCATAAAGCAGTTTAAGATATTAAATGTTATCTATAAGAAATTAAACTGTAAAGCAAATAGTATAAGTATGACACAGACTTACTTGGTTTTATAGACATTGCACACAAACAGTAGGATCTAATGGCTGACATTAACATATCTAAATTGAGAAGTTGCTTACAACATAAAGTTTACAGTATTACAATCATAAATAAGAAAACTATTCATAAAATAACTCTCTACTGTCATTGTCTTTATTATCATCTGTTTTTTCTGGTGGAGGATACAGTAGTAACATGCTGAGCTGAACTGACCAGAAACTTCCACCAAACATTCTTAGGAAATACTTGGATGTTCCCAGGACAGTTAAAAAATATATGTGGCCTGAATTTGTTCTATAGTCTTTTTCCGGTGAGTTGTACTCCTCAGCTTTTCATGGAGAGCGAGCCCAGAAAAAGTGCAGGAACCTGATTTCAGTAATTTGTGCTCACATTCTCCTTTTTTTAGCTACTACCATGACCTCATGTCCATATAAGTAGGTGGGGATGGGACTGTACAGAGACTAGTAAATAGATAGCTTTGGCCACAGCCTTAGATTTTTCTTCACCACAATGGTAATTCCCCAATACGCCCGCACAATTCTTCCAGAATTTTCCAGTAGGACCTCATCTGCTCTTGTGGTGACGTCACTTCAGAGTTTTTTGTTTTTTTTTAATAATTGCAGGGACATCCACAAGTTAGTTCCAGTCCTCAACCAATACTTTTGGCACTGACTTTTCCAAGAAGAGTGTATCCAACATGTTTAGGAGTTTCTCAGAATGCTTTTTCCATATTTGAATGACATCCCACCTACTTGTCCTGAATCATCAAATTGTTTTCAAAGCCATTTTGAAACCATCCTAAAGTGATTCTCCATTATCTCTCCAAGCTCCACCCACACATAGGCCATTGTTTTGGCTGATGCTGCAGCTATAACCATTTTAGCCTAATGGTAGCTGTCAGCTGAATTTAGAGACACTTCCTCTACCATTGTATGGAAGGACTTTTTCTTCATCTTGACAGCTTCTCTTATTTCTAGTGTTTACCAGCAGTGTTACTGGGTTGCCACCATGACAGGCAATAAGAAATGTTGGACACAAATTCTTGGACTCTTCTGTACTACTAAGATCTTAAAAATGGTCATTCAGACTCTGTGTCCCTGACCTGTCCCTAGTTACAGGACGAGTTTCTCAGGAAATTAAACACATTCTGAACAGGTGAGGTTTTCCAGGTTTATCTAACAGGTGTATTGTCTGCTTGAGCCTGCTCAGTACTAAGAGAGCTCAGCACCTCTCTTTAACTGAGTGTCAGCAACATACAATCTCAGATTAAACACCATGAATATAAAGTTGATTACTGGCTTTATGCCCAAGACACTCTGGTATTGTGTTTGAACATGGTAACTTACAGTCCATGTCTATTACAGAGTATCCATTTTCCAATTCAGATTAGTGAAACTGTTCCTACCAGTCACAGCCCTCTACATATCTCTGCCATTCCCAACTTGAGTGCTGAACTCTCCCAATAGAACTAGAGAGTCAGTGGGTGGTACCCTTCCAAACACCAAATCTAATGTTTCTTAAAAGACAAAATATTTGGAATAGTTATTTGGTGAATATGTGCAAACATCAAGGTTTTGTCATCGCAACACAAAGTTGCTTGTTTTACTAAACAAAATGGAGGCTTAAGCAATGTGGATCACTTAGGATGAACAGGAGGCAATTGGATTACTGGTATAAACAGCACACATGCACAAAGATAACTGCTGAACTATGAACTTACAAAAATGTGACTAAAGTGGGCATTCTGAAAAAATAGACTAAAATCAATTGTCTTACAGTTTTATAACCACTAGATGGTGCTAAAATATCAGTTGAGTTCCTGTAATGTGCCAGTACTTGAATAGTGTACAGAATAAGGCCTAGAACATTACTGCTTTTTCCAGCTGATTATAACACAAATGTTGTAATGATAAGCCATGTACAGTATTGGACTTTGATGAATAAATCTAATTCATAATCTTTAAGTTCACTTATATTTATGATTACTATTATTCATTGACTTTTCAACTAATTGTTAGTAGTACTAGGGTGTTGTACCGTGTTAGCCATTATGAATGTAGAGAAAAGCCAAGCAGAAGGTGCCTGAGTTGCCTCGAAAGCTTGCATATTGTAATCTTTTTAGTTAGCCAATAAAGGTGTCATTTTGCTTGGCTTTTCTCTACAGCTAATTGTTAAAAATTGCTGTCATGTGTAAGGTTTAGAATGAATAGCTAGCTCACTGCTCAAGTTCTATGTTATACCATGCTCTTAACTCAAGAACAATAACCACACATAGTGATTAGTATAACTCATTGTATGGTTCCTTTACTATGAGTTAATTTCAGACACTAAATGGTTTTGGTGCATTTCTAGTCAATATATAGAAGCAGCTTGGCAAACTATGTATCATATATTTCCTTGGATACACCAAGCATTTAGATGAAAGTATCTCCGTAATTGGAAAGCTTGCCTCTTAGAGACTTCATTGGTATCCAGGTTCAAATTGGCTACTTAAAATCCATTCTGTGCTGCTTGTACCCTGGGCAGAATTATCTTTACCCAGGCTACCGCTCAAGATATTCACAATGACAAAATCATGGTAGTTCATGAACCAAAATAGGGACCCACACTCAGGACACTTCTGCCTACTCCAGCAATGCCATGCCTGCAAATATTGGAGATGATGCCATTATGGAAGTCTCAATTGTGTGCCATTTGAGCTTTCACTTATCAAACTAGATAACTTTTGTGTCTTGTTTTCCTGGTGCACAAATTAAATATGGGGAAGAAAGAGCCCTGACAGTTCTTGAGAAGCACAAGGGCAGGGCCATTTGTACTGTTATGTTGCATGCTGACATCAACAAGGAGAGGACCTCTGCTGTGAGAATCATTGTGTCTGGACCCCAACTCATTTTGAGAAGAGTGGAAGATGCCTACTGTTGACTCCTGTACTTGAGCAGCTGAATGAGAGCATTCTGCAAGAGGCAAAACATCAACTTTTTGGACAACTGGGATCTTTTGTGGGTACAGGCCAAATTTTGTCTGACATAATGGCCTGCATCCAAACGTATTTGGTGCGCTGGTCCTCTCCAAAAACATCTCTAAGGTAATTGGTCGTTCTTGACTAAATAGCTTTAGGCCTAATGTTAATAGTAAATTGTGAGGATATGACAGTTCTGTGGTGTGTTTATCTACAGGTATACACTATATTCGCACTATATTAATGGATTGTAGTTTAACTAAAATTTAACTAAAAACTCCAGGCAAAGTATTATAAACACAAATGAGTGAATTGCTCTTTCTAGCTGCCCTAACACTTTGTTACAGCTGTGCTCCTCCTAGATCTTAATTAATGCTTTACTAAATATCAGAGCATTAACCAGTAACACTTTTTACATTAAGAATTGTATGATTGATAGGAAAATAGACTTACATACCTTAAGTATAATGTGGCTTAGCAGTGACATTGCTGTAGTATTGCTTGAAACAGTGTTAATTCTGTTCACCAAGTTAAGAAAGGTGGTGGTTTAGAGATTATTTTCTCAAGCCAATTAAACTGAAAAGATACCAGTTTTGGTACTTTTGTGTCTTTCAAGTATCTTGCTGTAGTTATTCAAGGATTGTCATAGTCTGTTGTATTGACTGTTTATAGACTTCAGAGATATAATGCATTTCTTAATGAGTTCTGTGGACACTAGTGGGCACTGTTGTCCCATGAAACCCAACAGACAGATTTTCAGGACACAAGTTTAAAAGCACCAAGTAGAATTTTAATTCTGTTCTTAAATAAAGTCCACAAAGCACCACAATCACCACAATTAACAATAATCAATAATCACAATAATACAATCCTCCTCTCCCAGCAGCTCTGTTACACACCATCCCAACTCCGGCTCTCCCTCCTGGGTTTCAACCAGTTCTTTATATAATCCTTGACCCGGAAGTACTCCTCCTCCTCTTCCGGGTCAAACACATCATCGTTTTTTAAGTAGC
Source organism: Polypterus senegalus (assembly GCF_016835505.1). Taxonomy (NCBI): domain Eukaryota; kingdom Metazoa; phylum Chordata; class Cladistia; order Polypteriformes; family Polypteridae; genus Polypterus; species Polypterus senegalus. The sequence continues at coordinate 65,072,743 of NC_053159.1, read as the reverse complement.
CCGGAAGTACTGTGGGCTTCTCTCCTCCTGACTCCAAAGTACTTCCGGGTTGTATGGAAAGTAGAAGTCCCAAGGTAATTTATGAGCTCCCCCGGGCAGCACCAACGGCACCCAACAGGGCTGAGGAAACAGACTCCATGTCCCAGAATGCCCTGAGCAAATCCGAGATACAGCTACCACCTAGCGTTCTGGGGGATACAGTGTCCTGAAAATTCAGCCTTCCTTCATTCTTTCATTTCAGGGACATGAAAGAATTCATGTCGGATTGAGCTGACGGTCGTCTATCACAGTTCCCAGATTTAATATCTATAATTATAACTAATTATGAAAGGTTTCTAATTGTGTGCAGTTTCAGTTTTCATGTGGGTTACCAGTGTGACCATAAATCAAGATAATTTATTAATTTACTGCACTCCTTTGATCTCAGCTAGCATGTCAGCCTGCCTACAAGTAAGGAAGGACACACGCTGGATTTAGTCATTTCAAAAGGACTAAAAATTGATGTGGGGCAGGTCATAAATTTTGCTGCCTTTTATTTGACGTACAAATGCTGGAAAGTAGAACTAAAGAGAAGAGTATTGTTAAAAAATGTTATTCTGATGCATCTGTAGCCTTTAGGTTTACTAGTTTTCAGAATAATTAGTCTGAGTTTGGTACTTGCCCTAAAACAGTCAACAATGTAATCAGTAAGGTGGAAAATGTGAATGCTAAGGTGAGATCTGCAGCTGACATAGTGGCCCTTGGAAAAAAATTAAGAACTTTTCTAGCACTAAAATATCTTGGAAAACTCGTAGTGTCGGAACCTAGGAAAAAATGCAGCAGTGTTGAATGTAAATGGAGAAAAACTGAATTAACGGTCCACTTTAAATAGTGAAGTCTCAGCAGAACAAAACATTTTGCCTTGAGAGGCAGTCCAGTGTTTCTAAAATTATATATAGTAATGCCTGGAGTCCAAGGGTTTTTTTTTCATCTATTGATTGTCTTATAAATCCATCTCATTTAACAGTATTTTTTGTGAGGCTTTTGCAGCATGTTTTAAACATAAAATAAATAATATCATATGTGATATATGCCTCCAAAGTTAATCCTGTTGAAATTTAGCATGCTCTTTTTTAGCTAATTAAATTCTTTCACTCAAATAGCTTTTCCTGACCTACGTGGAATAATTTCTCAACTAAAATCCTTCTCTTGTGTATTTGACTCATTCCTAATATACTCTGTGGCATACACTGTGGTGGATGGCCATGGCCCATACTGGCAATGATGTTTATGAACTGGAAGGATGGAGGAGAGAGCATGCACAGGGCATTATCTCCTCTGGATCGCTAGATGGCAGCCATCATGGGTTGCTACAGCACCACAGATTCCCACATGGCTTAATGTGAGATGGAGTTCGTTGGCTCAGCCCTGTTGAGGTCCCTTAGGTGACACCAGGTGGTGCTGCAGGGATTAATAAGCTTCCTCCTAAACTGGCAATGCTTCTGGACCACACTATTGGGTCACAGGATGTACTCCCGGGTGCTGCATAAAAGAAAGCCCTCTGCCCTCATTCCAGGAGCCAGAGTCAGAAGGGAGAAGATGAAACTTGCTGGAGGAAGGAGGAGGTGAAGAGACTAGAAGAGAAACCAAAGCCAAAATATTGCTGTAGGCTGCTTTAAATTTTGTATTGTGCTGTACGGTTGGGAAATGCTTAAGGGAAATGTTTCCCAAGAAATAAAGACCTGTGTGTATGTGTGTGTGTGTTGCTAGGCTTTGGCCTTGCTGGAGCTCCCCTTTCAGGCCACAACTACCTAAAAGACCACATTTTTAATTTGACTTTCTGTTAGCTATATTTTAGTGTTACTCCTAATAGACTACATATGCACAGAATTATCATATTCTTTATGTATGTGGAATCATTATTAATCTCAACTTTTCTCTGCTTTTTTCTGTTTTTTCTGTGGTGGCATTTTTGTGCCATCACCACCTGAAAAACCACTACATAGCTGCCAGTGATGCTTAGATAAAGGCAGATGCTCTAGCTGTCCATGAGACCTAGTGCATCTGATCCTCTAGGATGAAGCCTAAAAACAATATGCAATGACTTAAGTTCATTTATGATAGGTAGAAGGCCAAGCACGGCAGTCTTTGGCCTTTAAACTCTTGCAGATTTAGTTTTTTTTTCTCCAGCTTATGTGGAGTTTTTTTATTTTTTGGTCCTCCCCAGCCATCTAAGCTTATGATCAAACTCGCTAGTCATGAGCTGGTGCTCCGTCCAGGGATTTTTCCTACCTCCTGCAAGATGTCTGCTGGAATGTGCACAAACTTAGATGGAATATTTTACTGCAGCAGTACTTTGTGACAGTGCAGGTCCTGCTCTATGCTCACTCTTCCAATTTTGGGAGCCTCTTGAACCAAACACCATTGGTAATGTAACCAGATGAGCTCTGCAAATGAGGACAAAACACTCCTGCAGCAAGGGAAAGGTGCAAAGTGCTTTTATTAAAACAAAACCAAAACAGTGTCCAAAGTAAAGTGCTCCAAGATTAATAAATAAATAATCCATAAAAACAAGGTGATAAAAGTGAAGGTTAAAATCCAAAATAAATTTATCCTTTGAACTGAGGTTAAAAAAATTAATAGGCTGGAAGCTGTCCCTTTTTAAAAACGTGGTTCTTTCTTCCTTCTAACTGGCGTCTCCCCTGCTTCTCCCATACAGGCTTGCAACAGGGGAGTTGTCCTGTCTGCAGGTGCAGCCGACTCTTCTCCTGGTCTGGTTGCCTTCCATCTCCTGGCTACATACAGCTGTCTTGGCAGACCCAATGGACAGGGTGCTCACGCTGAGGCTCACCCTTCTCCTCGACTCGCAATGCCATATCGGCCTTAGACGGCGAGCTGTCCATACTCCCGGTCACTCGAGCTCCTCAGAACCGATCAGCTGGAGCAACGGGTTCCTACTGCCCCCACCGAGTGTCGGCCAAACACTCCTTTCTGGGGCTCTCCTCCCAGCTGCTTGCCTTCTATCCAGCGAGTCTGCTCTCGCTCACTCACTCCTGCACTGGCTTTTACGGCTTCCTGCCTTCTTCTCTCCTTAACCTCCGTTCTGAGTTTTCTGTCTCTTTTTTATTTTCTCCCTTCTGCACCCACGATTCTTCTCTTTATAATAGGAATGTGGCACAGGTGTGGTGATTAGCAGCTCCTGACATCAATTACGGACACGGCGATCTCGCACCTGTGCACTTCAGTGCAGAAACGCGCACGTCTGCATTGTGCCTGGGAACCGCTCCTGCCACACTACCATGTCCCCTCCTTAAGCCACAAATGTTACTATTATTTATTTAAAAACTGGCCATCTGTTTAGAGCCACAGACATTCTATATCACATACTGTCACTGTCAAAAATACCAATCCCCAATTCTTGTCCTTCAGTTTTCTTTCTCCACATAACCATTCACCACACAATAAGTATCTATACTAATAAAAGGCAAAGCCCTCACTGACTGACTGACTGACTGACTCACTCACTCACCGACTCATCACTAATTCTCGTACTTCCCGTGTAGGTAGAAGGCTGAAATTTGGCAGGCTCATTCTTTACAGCTTCCTTACAAAAGTTGGGCAGGTTTCATTTCGAAATTCTACGCGTAATGGTCATAACTAGAAGGTATATTTCTCCATATAATGGAGTTGAGCTTGAAAGCCGTGGGGGGCAGAGTTTCGTGTGACATCATCACGCCTCCCACATAATCACGTGAACTGACTGTCAACGCAGTACGTAGAAAACCAGGAAGAGCTCCAAAAAGCGCTGAAGAAAACATGCATTATATAATTGAGAAGGCAGCGAAACAATAATAAGTGAGCGAGCGATATATACAACCATATTCATGACTGCTGCTACTTCGGAAACAAAGCACGGTGTAAACCTAAACTTTAAATTAAGTTCATAGACAGGCTGCCGCTGGCGTTTGTCATGCCCACGGGTAATGCGGGATACAAGTTTAATGAGAGGACGCAGGATATAAATGAGAGTTTTGATCACTTTGTAACTAAGTTAAAATTGCAGGTAAAGGGCTGTGCTTATGCAAATTCCGAGAGACTGTGTTTGTGGGGGGATTGACAGTTAAGGCGGGTGGGGGAGTCACGTCATCCTCCCCTCCCATTCACCTCATTTCGCTCTGAGCTGAGCTCCACAGCTAACGCAGTCTTACAGAAGTGACTTTGTGACGCTGCCACCAAATACTCACAGAAAAATCCACAAGTTAATACACACTCTGTCTGTAGAGTTTCTCCACACTGAATCCTCCAGGCACTACTTACAAAAGGTTACACTGACAATCGTGTTACGTTATTCTTAAAATGTTTCCTTTTCTTAGCACAAGCACAGCTGAGAAGTTTCGATGCATGTGCTCCATAACGCGTTAAAAAAAAATGCATTTAATCACCCTTTCAATTCCAAGCAAAGGGGAACTTCTGTCAATGCATGATTTCTTGGTACACCGATTACATTGATCAGCGCTTCACGATTCATTTTACCCTCGCACCCCCTTGGTTTGAGAAGAAGTATGAAAAAATATGAGGCTAACACAGAAAAACAGATCACCAATTGAATCTTTATGAATAATCGATTCGTCATCAATAACTGTTTTGGTAAAGCCATACTCCGTGTAATCCTCCTTCCATTTTATAAATTTTTCTGCCACTAGCCATGATTAAATGGACGGTAAAAAAGTTAAAGCGAAGCGAGGGTGACTTATTCAGGCAGGCAGGCGACAGCTCAATAGCTCAAATTTGGATATAAGTAGATTCTATTTAGTCCCCAGAAATATCTTTGGTAGGAATGGAAGTTGAATTTAGTCTGTAAATTTCTATGGTAAAGAAAAAGTTATGCAATGATGACTAAATCTAACTATATAAAGTCAAAACTTGTATATATAAAGTCATTCCCGAATATATAAAGTCAAAACTTGATTATATAAAGTCACTGTCGGAATAAATAAAGTCAAAACTTGAATATATAAAGTCAGCGTTGGAATATTTCGGAATATATAAAGTAAGTGCTACAATATATAAAGTCAAAACTTAAATATATAAAGTCAGCGTCGGAATATACAAAGTCAGCGCTGGAATATCCATCCACTTCCCAACCCGTTGAATCCGACCATAGGGTCACGGGGGTCTGCTGGAGCCAATCCCAGCCAACACTGGCCGCAAGGCAGGAACCAATCCTGGGCAGGGTACATGCATCATTTTCAAAACATTAACCGAACAGTGTTTTTTTAATTTATTTTTCTGAATACGTTTTTGTTAACTAACTTCAGTTCAGAGTCGTTTCAATCAACATATTTTGACTTTAACTTTATATATTCAGGAATGAGTTTATATACTCAGATGTTGACTTTATTTAATCAGGAATGACTTTATAAATTCCGACGCTGACTTTATATATTCAGGTTTTGACTTTATATATTCAGGAATGACTTTATATAATCAAGTTTTGACTTTATATATTCGGGAATGACTTTATATATTCAGAAAATCAATCTATTTGCCTGTTTGGCACCCCATAGTATATGTGTGTGTGTATATATGTACACATGTGTATATATATATATATATATATATATATATATGTAAACATGTATATATATATATATATATATATATATATATATATATATATATATATATATATATATATATATATATATATATATATATATATATATATATTGTGGTCCCCGGCCTGGGAGAGGAGGGCTTTTGCCTCCTCCAGACCGCGAGGGGGCGTCCGTCCTGGTTATGTTGGAGGCCTCGGGTAGAGGGCTTGGAAGCCCAGCCCTGTAGGGACCCGTGGTCACCGCCAGGCAGGCCCCGATGCCGGTTTACCCCTTGTGGTCTTTGGCCGGGGATGGAGACCGGCCGGGACGCCTTGGAGGACCAGAGGAGGGCGTGTGCCTCCTCCAGACCGAGAGGGGGCGTCCGTCCTGGTTATGCAGGAGGCCTCGGGTAGAGGGCTTGGAAGCCCAGCCCTGTAGGGACCCACTGGGGGAAAGATGACAGGGGATACACGGACGGCTTCCGGGTGCGCAGCCGGCACTTCCGCCACACAGGGGTGTGGCCAAGATTAAGTGCCAGGAAGCAGCTGGAGCTCATCCGGATTCCCATAAAAGGGGCCGCCTCCCTTTAGTCATTGGTGGAAGTCGGGAGGCAGTAGGATGGAGCTCGAGAGAGAACAGGAGGCGGCCAGAGCAAAGGCACAGAGACTGTGGGCCCTGGACTTTTGGGGGATTCAGTGCGAGAAGCACTGGGGTTTGTGAGTGCACGTGATATTGACATTGTACATAGTGTAAATAAACGGTGTGTGGGTGCAAAATATGTTGTCCGTCTGTCTGTGCCGGGGCCAGCGTTCACAATATATATATATATATATATGCCAGCAACACTCATGACAATGACAAAACAATTACGTTGTCAATCATGTTACGTTATTATTAAAATGTTTCCTTTTCTTTTTACTTGGTATTTTGCTATATATATATATATATATATATATATAGACAGATATATAGATATATATACAGTATATAGATATGACAACAACATATCAATGACAAAACAATTACATTAACAATCATGTTACGTTATTTTAAAAATTTTTCCTTTTCTTTTTCATAACTTCTTTTACACACTACTTCTCCGCTGCGAACCACGGGTATTCTGCTAGTCTGTAATAAATGTAAATCCAGCAGTAAGCTTAGCACAGTGATTCTGCAAAACTTTTAAGGAACATTGAAAAATCTTCATTATACATGTTTAATTATTCCATTCATGAATCCAGGGTCATGCCAGTCCCAGTAAGCATAGGTTGTCGTGGATAGGAATCAAAAAAAGAAAGGAAGACCCCAGAAACAGTAGCACTGCTTTGACGCATGGTGTGAGGCTGCTGTGAAAATTTGCGTGGCTTTACACAAGTTTTTATACATTGCGAAGTGAGCATGGAACTGGGTTGTACACAACATTTTTGTGTGTATGCACCATTTATACAAGAGGCTCTTGGAGCTGGAAGCTGAATGAGGTGATTTTCTAATGAACCCTTTATTTGTCCAATCAAGGTAAACAGCAGATGACACACCAGTAGTTTCATAGATTACAAGAATAGAATGTTCCTATTCTTGAAAATGTCTTGTAATCTAGAACAGAATCCTAGTATTTACAGTTATGTTTACCTGTAGTTTCCTTAAGATAGTTAGAACTTAAGATAGGATGTTGCCTTAAATATTTTAACACCACCCCAGACATCACATGTCTCTTTTGCTACTGTGCTTGTAAAATGAGGCCCAAAACCAGACTATATTTATTTAGGTGTTACTAGCAGCAAAGTGTTGTGCCGTGTTATCCATAGATTGATACAGGAGAAAGTAGGGTGAAATGACACTTTTTATTGGCTAACTAAATAGATTAAAAATGCAAGCTTTCGAGGCAGCTAAGGACCCATCTTTAGGCAAGGTGTTAAGGTCTTTAGGTGTTACTGAAACTGTGAAGATACCATTCCTCAGGACATAAAATCACTGTATGGTTTCCAATCTTTTAGGGAAAATAGTCCATCCATTTTGTTTATGAATCCACTACCACCAACAGGCTGCAATTATTCTTGCTGACAGGTAGAGGTCCCATTAAATTCTTCCCCCGTTTCTCTTCCAGTCAACTGAAGTAATCTACAAGTCAAATTTGCAAATCCTGCATTACTGAACATGGCTCCAAATATGTTTTTAATAGGTAAAAAAACTTCAGCCACAAACAGACTATTTTGTTGGTAAAAGGCATCCAGCCATTTCTACAGCAAAGGCTGAAAACTTGCAGGTTACCAGTAGATATTGTCATCATCTGGGCTCTGTACTCCCCATGTATAGTGTGTTCATTACAATGCGGCTGAAGTGATATGTGAGTTACAATTACGCAGTTCAGTCCTATAGGAAGGCCATGACCTAGTATGCATTCCGAAGAATATATTTTGCTACCTACATTTGAATGTATGCATTTAGAATGTAAGTAAAGTTTTACTTAAGACTACATGCACCATCAGCCAGATAAAAGATAGGCCTACCTTGCTTCATGTGAGTGCTTCATGTGAGTGTACATGCATCCTATAAGTAAAATAGATATATAATTAGTTGAAAGGTAGAGAGTCCTCATATAGTATGTAGCTATAGTATGAGCACCAGCTCATGACTAGCGCTGCGCCACCGTGACCCATGTTTAATACATGCTTTAACTGCATTTCATTCATGAAAATGATATCAAATATACATTTTAGTATTCTAAAATTATCAGAGAGCTGTAATGTCATGAATATAATGTATTCTATGTGGCAATCACTGCCTGTTTGCTCCTGTCAGCATAAAAGAAAACCATTTTATGAAGCACATAGCAATTAAAGACTGGGTCGGGGAATGCATAGTATATGAAGAATTTAACACGCTACTTTAGTTACGATGAGATTTGAGACACTCTACTAAATTAAATATTGCTTTTAAGTTGAAGTTTACTACATTCTGCTTTAATGACGAAATTAATGAGATTAAAGTGTACATTTTCATTTTAAAGTCAACATTTCGGTTTTAATCTCAACACAGACCTTTTTTTTCTTCACTGTGTTCCTATTTTTTTTCTTCTTTATGACCCTAATATGCTTCTGTATGACACCTAGACACTTACCTTTTCATGTTGACTTTGACATCTGACCACTTCTTTTTTTATTTTGTGCATTGTGCATCTTTCTGAACTTGAACTTTTGAGTGCTACTCCATCAATTTCATTCTGTTGCTCATACCACTGCCTAAGCCAATTGTTCATTTTTCCTTGACTCCCTTTCACTGAGTAGGAGCTACACTTCACATTCGGTAAAATTCTTCTTTTTTGTACATGCAGGGTGGCGTTGGGATTGATTGGGATTTGTAAAGGCAAAGTGCGTGAAACTTTGCTTACTCACAGTTATATGAATCTGAATTTTTTTGTGCGTGCACACATTTCTGTTTGTATCCGTACACCATGTTTTAGTGTGAATTCTATGCTGGCATTATATATGAGGCCCCACATGTTTTCAACACCTTTGTTTTCTGGACAACTTCGGATAGCTGGTGAGAATCAGATACGCTCAGCCTTGGATGTGAGTTGTAATTGTTTAGCTTATAGGGTCACGCATTTGTTATAGTAGATGAAATGATGGGGGGAATAATCGATTTTAATACAGTGTCCTACACAGTCTCAATAAAGGAACGGAAACTTTGCAATTGTTCTTTGATTGTAATTTCAAGTACTCCACTGAACATTGTAAAAATGTATATTTAGTATGTGGTGAGTTAGTATGGATTAAAGCTCACCTCTTTTCCAAAGCATCAGAAATATTCTTGGCCAGATTAGCATCAATGTGAATTAGGCCATCATTGGTGGAGAACTAAGTGTGAACAATTATTTATAATATTAAATGGGAAAAGTAAATACTATTGAACATGAACTCCTATTTTTGTTGCTGACTGAGAGAAGGGGATGAGTATAATTGTCACATAACAGATTTAAATATGTAATGTCTTGTTTAAAACAGTTTAGTTTATTATATGATAATGTTTACTTTAAATGTATATGTTAAATAAAATTTTTTTATTTATGATTTTATGGTTTCTATGTTTTATATAAGCTGGTGGTATGTAGGTAGTCAAAAAACTACAAGGGGCTTATGGTAAGGTCAGGTTGGAGAGTATGCACTGGTACAGTGTACCTATCACCCAGTGGAACAGCTTGGGATCTTGGTTGACAACCCTCCAGGCAGACACACATTCCGGTCTCACCCACCGGAAATGGCTATCTATCTGCTGCTGGCAGTTTTTACGTTGATGTCCCCTTGGCCTGGTTCAGCCACTCAGGGTCCCTAGGGTGTCAAGCCAAATAGCTGTAGTGCCATAACTAACACTCTCTCACAATGCAGGAAACATGCTCATTTAACACAGAATCAAACCAGCGGTACCCAAGGGTTTTCCAAAGAGACACAGTACCTAAGGAGTCCAGTCTTCATCTCAGGTCACCGGATAGTGTCCATGTCCTATAACCATATAGCGAAACAGGAAGCACTAGGATTCTAAGGACTTGGTCCTTCGTCCTATTGCAGAGATATTGGGAGTTCCACACACCCCTGTCCAACAACTTCGTGACCCCATGCTCGCCCACTTCATCTATTGACTTCATAGGAAGAGTCAACAGAGACATGAATGTCACTGCTGAGGTAAGTAACTCTCTCAACAAGGTGAAAATTCTCTCTGCAGATAGGCACGCTGCTGATGGCTGTGCCTATGAGGTCATTAAAGGCCTGGATCTGGGATTTTATCCAGGACACTCACAAACCCAGACACTCCCTGATCAGAGCCTCCATTGACCCCACAAAGATCACAGCATCATCAGCAAAGTCAAGATTTGTGAATCTTTCTTCACCAACAGGTGCCCCACAGCTGCTGGACCCCATAACCCTGCCCAACACCCAGTCGACGCAAACACTAAACAGAGTAGGCGCAAGAACACACCCCTGATGAACCCCAGAATCAAATGGGAAAATACAGAGGTTCTATATATATCCAGCAACTTTGGGGGGAATCACGCAAAATTTCAGGATGTCCCACAGGACAGTTCAATCAACTGAGTTGAACGCTTTCCGAAAATTGACAAAGGCTGCAAAGAAACTCTGCAAAGGGATGTTTAGAAACAAGCAGGAAACACCAAAGACAGAAGGCAATGTGCACAGAAACATTAACATATTTTTTCTTTATTTTACATTATACCTACACTGAGCCTTTTGACACTAGAATTACCAGAGCCTACGAAAAAACTCGTAGATCCGTTCCACCTTAAATCGCTTCGCAACTCTCCATCTGCGTCTTTTGTCCTGTAAATGTGTCGATAAGCAGCTAGCAGCCTACTATCACATCCCCCCACCTCTGCACAGTTTTCTCAGCTCAAGTCTGTTTACCTGCCTGTCAGTTGCTTAGAGTTGTATAGATTGAGAAGTCAATCAAAATGACACCTTTTATAAATACTATATTGTTATTTGGAACATATGCATTTCATGTGTGTTCTGTGTCTATAACGATCTATGTAAACACATTGTTAAAACAGAAATGTTTTTCATGTTTTAGTAATAATTGACAAAATGTAGACATGAAGTGTATAATGTGTGAAACCTGAAGTCCAAATATCAAATAAACACTTTCACGAAAGGTACAAATATAACAGAACAAGTGCGGTTCTATTCAAGAATATAAGTACAGAAAAAGAATCTGCGTTAGGGTGCGATATTGACACATTCGCTACGACCGCTTCGGTGGTGCAACGGTATCAACTGTTGACTGGTAAAACTTCACGGGTTCAACCCCGGATGAGTCCGTTTTGAGAAGTGAGCTGCTGTTATTCTTACTATTTTAGAATAAAAGCATACATTTGATTCCAGTCTGTAACAGCCGGTGTAAATTTATGATACTTGTAAAGGTTAGCTTTGTTTTTTTTGTTTTTTTTTTAGTTTCAGTTTTATTCTCTCAGTCGCATTCATGATCCCACCCCCTCCTCGCATTTGACACTGCTGTTTTCACGTAAAGACGCAATATTACGGAGGTGAACTCCGATGATGACAACGATTCTACATCGCAGCAAGAGTGAATGTTGCACTTTTTCCATCGCTGTACTTTGTATATGTACATGGGGAGCTCTGCAGTCTACTTGTGACTTTACGCTGTAGGAAGTAAGTAAATAAATAAAGGTAAATAACATTCAATCTGGCTCTTACATACAAAGCACAGTGACAGCAGCTTCCACCTGCAGCTATAGACCCTTCAGTATGCAAGTGACTCTCCATGCTAGTGTTTAGATCTAGACGGTGCATGTGCCCAAAACATTAACATTTATATGTTACTTACATAAAAGCCAGATCGAGTGTCTTGAATATCATCGATCAATGGGATGATTTGAAGCAGGCTGTCCATGCTCGGCAGCCATGAAATTTAACTGAACTGGAGAGATTTTGTATGGAAGAATGGTCAAAAATACCTCGATCTAGAATCCAGACACTCATCAAAGGCTATAGGAGGCGTCTAGAGGCTGTTATATTTGCGAAGGAAGCTCAACTAAGTATTTATGTAATATCTATGTTGGGGCGCCCAAATTTATGCACCTATCTAATTTTGTTATGATGCATATTTCATATTTTCTGTTAATCCAACAACAACAACATTTATTTATATAGCACATTTTCATACAAACAGTAGCTCAAAGTGTTTTACATATTAAAGAATAGAAAAATGAAAGACACAATTATAAAAGAAAATAAATCAACATTAATTAACATCGAATAATAGTAAGGTTCAATGGCCAGGGGGGACAGAAAAAACAACAAAAACTCCAGACGGCTGGAGAAAAAATAAATAAAATAATTTAAATAATCCAATAAACTTAATGTCACTGCTGAAATACTACTGTTTCCATAAGGCATGTAATATATTAAAAGAAGTTGCTACTTTGAAAGCTCAGCCAATGATAAACAAAAATCCAATGAATTAAGAGAAGTTCCCAAACATTTTCATATGACTATGTTTGTTTTTAGAATCCTGGGTGGAATGGAGTAACTTGCATTGTGGTTCATCTTTTTGCATGTCGCTTTCCTTCCATGTATCTTTCCAGGTATGCATCTTGGTTGAGCATATGTTTGACATTAAGCAAATAGTAAACCATACTAATGAAATATATTATATTAGATTCATTTTATTAATTTTAAGAATAAAGGGGATATGCAGAGCTGTAGTAACTACAGAGGCATAAAATTGATGAGCCACAGCATGACGTTTTGGGAAAGAGTAGTGGAAGCTCGGTTAAGAAAGGAGATGATGATTAGCAAGGAGCAGTATGGTTTCATACTAGGAAAGAGCACCACAGATTTGATGTATTCTCTGAGGGTGCTGATGGAGAAGTATAGAGAAGGCCAGAAGGAGTTGCATTGCGTCCTAGTGGACCTGAAGAAAGCATATGACAGGGTGCCTAGAGAGGAGTTATGGCATTGTATAAAGAAGTCTGAATTGGCAAGAGTAGTGTGTAGAAATTGTGCAGGATATGTACGAGGGCAGTGTGACAGTTGTGAGGTCTGCTGTAGGAGTGACGGATGCATTTAAAATGTAGGAGGGATTACATCAGGAATCGGCTCTGAGCCCTTTCTTATTTGCAATGGTGATAGACAGGTTGACAGACGAGATTAGACAGAAGTCCCAGTGGACAATGATGTTTACTGATGACATTGTGATCTGTAACAAGAGTAGGGAGCAGGTCGAAGAAACCCTGGAGAGGTGGAGATATTCACTAGAGAGAAGAGGAATGAAGGTCAGTAGCAACAAGACAGAATACTTGTGTGTGAATGAGAGGGAGGTCAATGGAATGGTGAGGATGCAAGAAATAGAGCTGGCGATGGAGAATGAGTTTAAATACTTGAGTCAACCGTACAGAGTAATGAGGAGTGTGGAAGAGAGGTGAAAAAGTCAGTGCAGGCAGGGTTGGAATGGGTGGAGAAAAATGTCAGGAGTGATTTGTGACAGATCGGTACCAGCAAGAGTGAAAGGGAAAGTCTATAACACGGTAATGAGACCAAGTGTGTTATATAGGTTGGAGATGGTGGGACTGACCAAAAAACAGGAGACAGAGGTGGTTTAACTTATTGTGTCTTACAACAGTCAGCCTTATATAAAATTGAAAAACGCTGTACAATAACCGCTTTCCATGTTTTTCTTTTTATTACTTGTTGTATTACCCAGAAAACTTATATCAATGCATATACGCACACATAATGGATAACCGTATACATACACCACAAAAAGTAGATCCACTAACACAATATACATAACAGAGCTAAACATGTTAAGATTTGCATTGGGTGTGACAAGGATGGACAGGATTAGAAATGAGTAAATTAGAGGGTCAGCTCAGGTTGGACTGTTGGGAGACAAAGTCGGAGAGGCGAGATTGCATTGGTTTGAACCTGTGCAAAGGAGAAATGCTGGATATTTTTTGAATAGGATGCTAAGGGTGCAGCTGCCAGGTCAGAAGAGAAGAGGAAGGCTTAAGAGGAGGTTAGTGGCGGTGGTGAGTGAAGACATGCAGGAGGTGGGTGTAACAGACTAAGATGCAGAGGACAGGAGGATATGGAAAAAGATGATCCGCTGTGGCGACCCCTAACGGGAACAACCGAAAGAAGAAGATGATAAACTTTATTAACTCCATGGGACAATTCAGATGCATACAGCACCAGAAACATAAAACAGGGATACATACTCACAATACAAATAATACATTAATTCAATTAATCAACCAGCAAATAAATGTATTTTGTGTTAATATTTAAAAATAAACTTAATGAGTACATTGGGAGGGAGCATGGGATTACCAGATTGCACTGGGCAGAAAAGATCCCCAGAGGCAGTTGTTTCCACACTGTGGTTTAATGAGCCTGTAACTAAAAGTGCTACAAGACAGCACCTCCTGGAGAAGATGGAGGGATTTTTCATGATGGCATTCAATTTTGCCACCATCCTCTTTTCCACAACACCTTTCAGTGTGTCCAGGGTATGTCCTGTGATGGAGCAGGCTTCCCTGATAAGTTTGTTCAGGCATTGTGCTTCTTTTGAGCTCAGGTTGTTTCCCCAGGAGACTGCAGCAAAGAACAAGACACTGGCTGCTGTGGACTGATAGAACATTTGTAGCAGGTTGCTGCATACATCAACAGAGTCTTCCGATGTGGCTGTTCTTGTACAGCACCACTGTGTTGTCAGACCAGTCTAGTTTGTTGTTTGCTCAGTACAATTTTACATATTGTGGCAGTCCATCCTTTTCTAAACCTATACAAGCAGTACTGGGTGCAAAGTGGAACAAAACCCTTGACAGGTTATTACTTTGTGACACACTCAAGCAATCCTACAGAATCACTCTGAAGCCAATAAATGTCCTAACACACATGTCTTTGGAATGTGAGAAGAGCCCGGAAGACTGCCCATTGCTAACACAGGGAGAATATGCAAACCCACAAAGGCTGTACCCAAATTCTAAACTCTGGAGCTGCTAGTTGATAGCGTTGCTAAAGTTGTGAATTTTAAGTGTTAGACCTTTTAGAGATACAAGAAAAAGAAAAATGTCTCTACTACACATAAAGAAAAATGTGTGACAGAAAATAACTTTACTCTGTTATTAGGAATCTGGCAGTTAAGTGTATTGTTAATGACAATGGCATGGGTTTGGTTGGTCTAGTTCAGGAATTGTTTTCAGTAAATTTAGATTTCTTCTGGGAATATTCAACATTTGGGAAGTTTTATATGAGAAACTGGTACTTGTGGTGCTCCATTTCATTTTCTTCTAAAAGTGGTTTAATCTGTTTGAAGCTATCATCCAGCTGAATCGACAGCTGTCTTCATTAATTTTTCAGTTCCTGCCACCCATGTAGTAGGGGATGGCAAAAGGAAGATACAGTTCGTAATAAATAATTTAGGCTCTTCAGACATTAATGGCACTGTAGCAGAGGAAGACTACAGCAGGACATTCCTCTTTTTGCAGTGTTTATGGTACATTATTTTACACAGAAGCTGTTTGAGAATAACACTCAGAGCTTGGTGGAAACAGATAGGCAGATCTTGCTTTGGGCAATATAACTAAAGACCATGTATGCAGTACTATGAAGCTGCTGTGGTGTTTTCAAATCTTCCTCAGGATGGCTTGTTTTTTTTCTCTTGGTACTGTTGTTTCTCACTCACATTCCATATACAGTACATGCAGGTCAAGTTGATTATCAGGACTAAGTTATCAATAATATATTTCTGTTCATCAATTAACCTGTATGTTATGTATTCAATTTTCAAAGAGCAAAGTGTATATATGTTATTATTTAAAAAACACCCAATGAACCTCAGTTTTGTGTCTCATCAGAACAAATAACTTTTTCCTCATGCTTTCCTTTTAATGGAGTTTGGCAAACTCAAAGAAGGTGCTCAGTATTTTACCATAAACCACCAATTAATGTTAAATGATCTATGTAAGTGTAGATGACAGGAAAAGTGAGAAATGCAAGAAATAATGAACACCTACCTAAAATAAAAACTTTTTTCATGTTATAGTACTAACGACAAAGTTTTGACATGAAGTGTATAATGTGTGAAGTCTAAAGTCCAAGTATCCAATAAACACTTTCACAAAAGGTAGACTTATAACAAAACAAGTGCGCTTTTATTTACTTCATGTCAAAATTTTGTTGCGTTTTAGGTATGTGTTCAACATTTCTCACATTTCCTGTCATCCTACAATTACATAGATTGTTGTAGACACGGAACACACATGAAATGCATGTGTCTCAAATAACGATATATTATTTATCCTATATAGCTCCAGATACCTCACACCGAGATAAACAAGACTTCAGCTGGGAGAGCTTTTTGCATGAGTTGCAATGAGCTCCATTAGTAGAGGGGATGGCACAGCAGACTGCTTGCTGCTTGTGTTGATTGGCACATTTACAAAACAAAAGACGCTGACTGAGAGGTGCGAAGGAATTTAAGGTGGCCTTGGATTATGAGTTTTTTCGTAGGCTTCAGAGATTCTAGTGTTAAACCTTTAGCTAAACAAGTAAACAGGGTTGAGCAATATATTTGAACACAGGGTTGAATTGAGGCATGTAAAATAGATATACAGACTAGATGAGAACCCTGAGAAATGTGCAAATGTTAAGAAAACGTTAGGAAGAATTGTTATTATGTGTTTAAGCTGAGGTAAACTAACACCTGTATATATGCTTGTAAAAAGATATGAAACAGGGGCTTTTGGGGACTTCATTTGTATCTTGTGTCACAGATGGCTGGGGGTCCCTCGGACCATGTGGGGATGACCACCCTGGTGCCTTTGGTGGCCACGGGTACAGGGCTTTGAAGCTCAACCCTGTAGGGGCTCATGATCACTGCCAGGGGGCGCCCAAATGCCTTGGGAACCCTGGACTTAAGTACTTCCGCCACACCCGGAAGTGCTGGGGGGAAGAAGAGCAGGGACACCCAGAGTGCTTCCAGGGATATAGACCGCACTTCTGCCACACTGGGGTGTGTCGGTGGAAGATTGCCGGGAAACACCTGGAGCACATCCGGGTGATTATAAAAGGGGCCGCCTCCCTTAATTCAGGGCTAGAGTCGGGTGGAAGAGGACAAGGTCTGGAGGAGAGAGAAGAAGGCGGCCTGAAGAAGAAACATAGTGTGGTGTTGGCCTGGACTTTGGGGGAGTCTGTGGTTTGTGTGACACTTAATATTTGTGAATATAGTTGTAAATAAACATGTGCTGGTGAATTTACCATTTCTTCCTGTCTGTGTCCGAGGCTCATTCCACACTTGTAATTAGCTTATAATAATTTCAAGTTGACAGGTAGTGAGAACTAAGACAAATTCTCAATCACCTTTATGTCGTTGGCTCCAGTTTGCTCGTTTCAGTGATTTGTTATTTGTTTAGCTCTTTCACAGGTAGAAGTCTGGTCTTGTTCAAGTATGTCTGCATGTTTTTTCAGGTGTAAGTAGAACTCTTTCTTTTAGAATTATGTAGCCCTTTAAGAGGTGGTAATGAGGTAGCCAGTCTCTGCTACCTGCTAAGATTTTCTAGACATGGTTGCCAGCCTCAGCCATATTTGCAATGTTTGCTTTGTGCATCTATCTATCTATCTATCTATCTATCTATCTATCTATCTATCTATCTATCTATCTATCTATCTATCTATCTATCTATCTATCTATCTATCTATCTATCTATCTATCTATCTATCTATCTATCTATCTATCTATCTATCTATCTAGGTAACCAGTCTCTGGCCTCTGCTAAGGTACTGAATCTGAAGCTGCCAGCTTCAGTCATATTACTCTGTTTGAATGTCCAACCATTCAAAGAGAATGATCTGGGAAGTTCCAA
Organism: Polypterus senegalus; assembly: GCF_016835505.1. NCBI lineage: Eukaryota > Metazoa > Chordata > Cladistia > Polypteriformes > Polypteridae > Polypterus > Polypterus senegalus. The sequence goes on along the minus strand of NC_053159.1, from coordinate 65,054,767 downwards.
CAAGTGTGAGGCTCTTGAAGCAGTTCTTGCCCTTTGCTAAGGTATTCTGAAGTGTAGCCCTTTCGTGGGAAGTGACCCGGGCACTGATAAGCCTTAGTTGAGGTATTCTTGCTTTGTATTTGACCTGTAACTCAGCATGGGCAGTGACGGGCACTTAACTACTGCTGTGTTATAGGCTTGAGTAAAAGTCAAATAGGTAAGTACTACTGCATATACATGTAAATCAAGGCTGATAATTTAGACATTTCTAGCAATAAAAGATGTTTGGTATTTTTCCAAGTGAAAAATAAGTTTTTTTATTTTTTTTTATACATATTCCTGCTATTATTTTTCTTGAAGTAAGGATGTGTTTTCTATTTGCTTGTGTGACAGCAGTAACTTTGTGAGAGGAGTTCTCATAAATATGGAAGTAAATCAACATGACACCAAGTGTGTGGCAGGAATGGTTTACTGTGACTTTTCCAGAGGGAAAAAGCCCATGGGGGTAAAAGGCTATTGTGGAGGATTGACAACACTGAGTGAGCTCCTACAGCTGGTCTTCTTTTAAAATGGCTAAATCTCATAATGTTGGGACCTTTTTGCTTGAAAAAAGGCTATTTTACAAAGTGTGTTTAATCTCAAGATGTGGATCAACGTTTAATATCTTTATTGGATTGACAAATGGATGTATTTGGTAAGGTTTTTTTAAGCTTTTTATTTTCAGGTGGTGCTCCATAGCTTCCATTAAAAGTGCCAGGGAGGGTGACATATTTTTTTAAAATTTATAGAAAATGTTTAACTCTAGAATACATTTTTGTGTGGAAAATGCATATATACCATATTTATGAAAAAATAACTTATCCTTTAACCCATCCACCAATATTAAAGAACCTTAGAGTTTTAAGTACCCTTTATGAATACTTTTACACAACATAACACATCCTACCACCGAAAATATATCAAAGTTAGTTTTTAAAAAAATAAATAAACCAGTAAATAGATTAACTTGCATGATTTAAATAAGAGTATCGGTAAATTCTGAAGCTTTTTCTGCTATCTGGTTTTAGGGGTGTTACGTAAATTTGTGATTATGTAAACAAAAAACATTCCAACAGTGAAGTGAACATTTCTTTTATTCCCCCATCATACCAGTCAAATTAGAAATCATGCTGACAGTGTGAAAACCAAAAATGGGTTTATAGTTGAGGAAAAATATTTGAAACACTGTGCTGTTTTATGCCTTTTTGAGATTTCGGAGGCTTATCTGATATATATGAAATAGCAGAGTACAGAGCCTCTAAAGATCAGCAATGGCTTTTCCTTGTACCTTTTAATATTTGCTGTTTGGAAAAAAAAATCTGAGCATGAAGAGTGTTTCCAGGAAGCTTGCAACACTTAACAGTATAGCATTCCCCTTGACTGGCTATTCTTAAAAATATCCATGAGTGCAAGATGCCCCTAGAGAGCATCCAGTGCTTTCCAAAATGATTTTTAAATGTGTAGCAGAACTAGAATAACTGCACTACCAATTTTGTTTACTGCATGTTTTAACTCTTAGAGAACTCTTCAGAGGCAATGTAGGACATGTCAAGAAATTAAAAAAAAAAATGTAAAAAATCTTTCGAAGGTATGGCTTTAGAGTTATCTTATACACTCTAGATAAATAGAGTGCTTCTATAAAGTCAGATGTCTACGCAGGACAGGAAGAGGCAGAAATTGAGTATTCACAAGATGATAAATCATTATTTAAAGACTACACATGAAATTCATAGTGATATCCGTTTGCAGTGTTTTTCATTCTTGTTTTTCCTTCCACAATTTTACAAACCTAATTTCATTATAATAACTGAAGCATTTATCTTCACAATCATCAATTCAATTATGCTGATGATAGGTTCCAGAAATCTGAGGATATGGCTTGTTTACCTTATACTTTTCACCTTTATTCTTTTCTTTCCCTATTTCTCACCGGTAGATGTTACTGTATACATAAATTCACTTTTATCTATACTAATAAAAGGCAAAGCCCTCACTCACTCACTCACTCACTCACTCACTCACTCACTGACTCATCATTAATTCTCCAACTTCCGTGTAGGTAGAAGGCTGAAATTTGGCAGGCTCATTCCTTACAGCTTACTTACAAAAGTTGGGCAGGTTTCATTTCGAAATTCTACGCCTAATGGTCATAACTGGAAGGTATTTTTCTCCATTAACTGTAATGGAGTTGAGCTGGAATGACGTGGGGGGGAGTTTCGTGTGACATCATAACGCCTCCCACGTAATCCGTGAACTGACTGTCAACGCAGTGCGTAGAAAACCAGGAAGACCTCCAAAAAGCGCTTAAGAAAACATGCATTATATAATTGAGAAGGCAGCGAAACAATAAGAAGCGTGCGAGTTACATATACTACCATATTCATGAGTGCTGCTACCTCGGAAAGAAAGCAAGGTGTAAACCTAAACTTTAAATTAAGTTCATAGACAGGCTACCGCTGGCGTTTCACATGCCCACAGGTAATGCGGGATACAAGTTTAATGAGAGGACGAGGATATAAGCGAGAGTTTTGATCACTTTGTAACTAAGTTAAAATTGTAGGTGAAGGGGTGTGCTTATGCAAATTCCGAGAGACTGTGTTTGTGGGGGATTGACAGTTAAGGCGGGTGGGGGAGTCACGTCATCATCTCCCCTCCCATTCATCTCATTTCGCTCTGAGCTGAGCTCAGCGGCTAACGCCGTCTTCGAAGCAACTTGTCAGACTGCCACCAAATACTCACAGAAAAATCCACAAGTTAATACACACGCTGTCTCTAGAGTTTCTCACACTGAATCCTCCAGGCACTACTTACAAAAGGTTACATTGACAATCGTGTTACGTTATTTTAAAATCTTTCCTTTTCTTAGCACAAGCACAGCTGAGAAGCTTGATGCATGTGCTCCATAGCGTTAAAAATAATGCATTTAATCACACTTTGCATTACAAGCAAAGGGAGCTTTTGTCAATGCATGATTTCCTGGTACACGATTACATTGATCAGCGCATCCCGATTCATTTTACCCTCGCACCACCTTAGTTTGAGAAGAAGTATGAAAAAATATGAGGTTAACACAGAAAAACAGATCACCAATTCAAGCTTTATGAATAATCGATTCGCCATCAATAATTGTTTTGGTAAAGCCATCCTCCTTCCATTTTATAATTTTTCCGCCACTAGCCATGATTAAATGAGCGGTAAATAAAGTAAGAGCAAAGCGAGGGTGACTTATTTAGGCAGGCATATATATGACAGCAACACTCATGACAATGTCAATCATGTTACGTTATTATTAAAATGTTTCCTTTTCTTTTCATTACTTCTTTAACACACTACTTCTCGCTGCAGGCAGGTATTTTGATATATATATATACTGTATATATATATATATATCATATAATATATGAATGACCTCCAAAGAGTGCTGAGACTTTTGATATCATGAACGTGTCTGCAAAAACTGTGGTCTCCTGCCCTGCAAAAGTCGAGCAGCCAGCGCGTGCATAGCTGTGCCGGCCTTTGAGGCGCTGACTGCGCTTCTGCCTTAAGTCAAAGTGAGCACTTTTAATTTTTGTCAACCTCCCCTTGCGCTATAGCCCAGACAAGTGCAAACACGGGACCCCTTTTCTACACCACAGCAAAATAATATTAAGGCGATTCACACTTTCTTTTGCTCGTATACGATTATGAGGTCCTCACCTCGGATTATGAAGACACGCACAGGAGTGGAGGACTGACAGTGCCATCACAGCCGATTAATGGCGGGGCGTCTCACCAGTCTACACAAGACCCACGCGACTGTCCCAAAAGGCGATCATAACGTCAGCGAACACATCTCTCTATACTATATAAAAGAAAAAGGCAACTTTCCTTTCTTTACACCTTTTTTCCTTTTATCCCAAACCAAAGCCTTTCTCTCTTAACACTGCAGAGGACACAAAACTAATTTTCTTTAAATGCGGTAAGGCACATTACCAGAGGCACAAATTTGAACGTTCACATAGAAAATGTAATTTCTATACCACAGCCGTCGTGTTGCGCCTTTCAAAAGGGATCTACTACCGAGAGATGATCCATATACATTTTAGCTGCTGTTAGTTACTTACCTGTTGTGTTACACAGTCTTTAAAATGTAGTTTACCAAACCACTCCAGTAGTGCTCAATGTACCTGTACTTCTTAAAACGTTAATGTTTTACTGTTTAATAACTTATAGACTATATTTTATTATTTTTCCCTTGCACTCAGTGACCAAAGCTATACACACACATATAGACACATACAAACATACACACAAGTATATGTATGTGTATATATATGTATGTATGTGTATATATATATATATATATATATACACACACACACACACACACACACACACACACACACACACACACACACACACACACATACATACATACACACATATATATAATTTGTGTGTGTGTATGTATGTGTGTGTATATATGATGTAGATTGGTATGTATATATATATAAACTGCTCAAAAAAATTAAAGGAACACTTTGAAAACACATCAGATCTCAATGGGAAAAAGAAATCCTCCTGGATATCTATATTGATATAGACTGGGTAATGTGTTAGGAACGAAAGGATGCCACATCGTTTGATGGAAATGAAAATGATCAACCTACAGAGCCCTGAATTCAAAGACGGCCCAAAAATCAGAGTGAAAAAATTATGTGTCAGGCTAGTCCATTTTGCCAAAATTTAATTGCAGCAACTCAAAATTGTACGCAGCACTTTGTATGGCCCCTGTGTTCTTGTATACATGCCTGACAACATCAGTGCATGCTTCTAATGAGATGACAGATGGTGTTGTGGGGGATCTCCTCCCAGATCTGGACCAGGGCATCACTGAGCTCCTGGACAGTCTGAGGTGCAACCTGGTGGCATTGGATGGACCAAAACATAATGTCCCAGAGGTGTTCTATTGGATTTAGGTCAGGAAAGTGTGGTGGCCAGTCAATGGTATCAATTCCTTCATCCTCCAGGAACTGCCTGCATACTCTCACCACATGAGGCCAGGAATTGTCGTGCACCAGGAGCCACTGTACCAGCATAGGGTCTGACAATGGGTCCAAGGATTTCATCCTGATACCTAATGGCAGCCAAGGTGCCTTTGTCAAGCCTGTAGCGTTCTGTGTGACCCTCCATGGATATGCCTCCCCAGACAATCATTAACCCACCACCAAACTGCTCGTGCTGAATAATGTTACAGGCAGCATAATGTTCTCCATGGCTTCTCCAGACCCTTTCACTTCTGTCACGTGCTCAGGGTGAACCTGCTCTCATCTGTAAAAAGCACAGGGCACCAGTGGTGCATCTGCCACTTCTGGTATTCTATGGCGAATGCCAATTGAGCTGCATGCTGCTGGGCAGTGAGCTCAGGGCCCATTAGAGGACATGGGGCCCTTGGGTCACCCTCATGAAGTCTTTCTGGTTGTTTGGTCAGAGACATTCACACCAGTGGCCTGCTGGAGGTCATTTTGTAGGGCTGTGGCAGTGCTCATCCTGTTCCTCCTTGCCCAAAGGAGCAGATACTGGTCCTGCTGATGGGTTATGGACCTTCTATGGCCCTCTCCAGCTCTCATAGAGTAACTGCTTGTCTCCTAGAATCTCCTCCATGCCCTTGAGACTGTGCAGGGAGACAAAGCAAACCTTCTGGCAATGACACGTATTGATGTGCCATCCTGTAGAAGTTGGACTACCTGTGCAACCTCTGTAGGGTCCAGGTATCGCCTCATGCTACCAGTAGTGACACTGACTGTAGCTAAATGCAAAACTAATGAAGAAACAGTCAGAAAAGATGAGGAGGGAAAAATGTCAGTGGCCTCCACCTGTTAAACCATTCCTGTTTTGGGGGTCATCTCATTGTTGCCTCTCTAGTGCATCTGTTGTTAATTTCATTAACACCACAGCAGCTGAAACTGATTAACAACCCCCTCTGCTACTTAACTGACCAGATTAATATCCCATAAGTTTCATTGACTTTATGCTATACTCTGATTAAAAAGTGTTCCTTTAATTCTTTTGAGCAGTATATGTGTATATGTAGATATGTATATAGATATGTAGATATGAAGATATGTATGTGTATATATATGTATATATATATATATATGTATGTGTGTGTGTGTGTGTGTGTATATATATGACAGCAGCAATCCAAGCTGTGAGAAAACAGTAAAAAGGAGGCATGTCAGACGTCGTGGTACATTTTCTGATGCAGCTAGACGAAAAAAACTTTGTGACGCTGCCGCCAAATACACAAAACAATTACTTTGACAATCATGTTACATTATTTTTAAAATGTTTTCTTTTCTTTTTCATAACTTCTTTAACACATGACATCGCTGCGAAGCGCGGGTATTTTGCTATATATATATATATATCACAGCGACACTCATAACAGTGACAAAACAATTACATTGACAATCATGTTACGTTATTTTCAAAATGTTTCCTTTTCTTTCTCTTTCCTTCTTTAACACACTACTTCTCCGCTGCCAAGCACGGGTATATATATATATATATATACATATTGCACGGCCATATCAGGCTCACTCTTGATATCCAGAGGAACATTGTGTCTTATGTATTGAATGACTGAGACAGGTTCAAGCTGTGGACTGATGACGGTACAGGAGATAATTATACTACACAGGAGCACTATAAGAGTGAAATGCTTAACCCCTTCACCTATGGTTCTGCATGTGAGTTGATGGCTGCCACTAAATTGTTCGATTGTCACTTTCAGGTGTACCAAAATGGCCAAATATTTTACACCTTTGGAGAACCGCCAATGCCTCTTAAACATCTTAGATTCACAGGTGACAATTTCAGTAGTGGACACTTTGATGTTTATGAAGGTTTAAACTCTCAAAAGCTGAATGTGAAGTTATCGATGAAACCGGCTGTATGCTTACAGCACTTGACAGATGCCGAATGTCACTTCAACACAAGTCCTGCAAATACTGTCATAATTGAAACAAACCATGAAACTCAAGCCGATTATGACAGCAGCAATCCAAGCTGTGAGATTTGAGACAAGAATACTTTTCACATGGCCAACTGTACGTTGCATGCTCAAGAGTAATATTACAACCGGAGGGCCAAACTGACAACGTGGTATACAAAGAGATCATAAACAAATAATTATTGGTATATTTTCCCTCAGTTTAAAAAGGTTTAATTTTCTTCTTAATAAAAATTTTAAGGCAGTACTTTGCCGCTGCTAAGCGTGGGTATTTTGCTAGTATTTAGATAAATGCAAGCTGTTTTTGCACTGATAGGTACCGTTTTACAAGTCCACACTTAAAATCAACTGGTTCTTTTTGATTTTATTTGTTTATATATTTCTAACTGGCTAGTTTTTGTGAAGTATTGGTTGCCCTTTTAAACACAAGGGAAGGGATCAGAAATCCACCCAAATTATAAATAATATTAGTAATAATTCAGGATGTATTATTGTCACTATCACACTAAAATTTAGCTTTGACATTCAGATTGCATCTGATGTCATCCTTTTTTTTTATTTTGTACAACCACTGCTGAGAAACATGCTGTAAACAATACAAACACCACCAACACTCCCATGCTCATAATTTATAATGGGCCAGTCTGTCAACAATTGAAAAGAAGTTAAATCTACTTAAAATATAAGTACACGTTGATAAGATATCTCAACTATATTGTTGTCTCCTCTTCTCTGTACTCTTCTCTGTCTTCTGTCAGTTAACATACTTGACATACAGTTTTTCAGGTTACCTTTTATCCCTACAGCCTCTAGTTTCAGAATTATTGTTTAGTGTGGGAGTGTATCAAAGGCTTTTTGAAAGTCTAAGTAAATTGTGTCCTTTGCCTAGTTTTTGTCAACTGCTCCAATTGCATGTAGAACTACATCCAAAAGATTGATTTGGCAGGATCTTACTCCCATGAACCCATACTGGCTGTTATTTAGTATATTATTTTCATGTGGGAACTTTTGGCATTTTTTTCCTATTGTAGTTTCCATCTTTATTTTAATTTTTTATTAAATTTATTAAAAGCATATAACATTTCATACAATCAAGTCAAATTTAACTAAATTAAATTTGAATCAAACTGTTGAGAGTAGTAAAGAGAGAAAGGAGTCCATCCATCCATCCATTTTCCAACCTGCTATATCCTAACACAGGGTCACGGGGGTGTGCTGGAGCCAATCCCAGCCAACACAGTGCGCAAGGCAGGAACAAATCCAGTGCAGGGTATCAGCCCACCGCAGGGCACACACTCACACACACCCACACACTAGGGACAATTTAGGATCACCACTGCACCTAACCTGCATGTCTTCGGACTGTGGGAGGATATCGGAGCATCTGGAGGAAACCCACACAGACACGGGGAGAACATGTAAACTCCAAGCAGGGAGGACCCAGGAAGCCAACCCAGGTCTCTTTACTGCGAGGCAACAGTGCTACCACTGTGCCACCGTGCTGCCCAAGAAAGGAGTCTTTTCCCCCAATATAAATGTTTATTCTAAAATATTATTGATTAGATCCTGCCAGGTTTTTAAAACGTTTTGAACAGATCCTCTAAGTGAGAATTTGATTTTTTCCAGTTTCAAATAGTAAAGTACAGGCCAAAAGTTTGGACACACCTCCTCATTCAATGTGTTTTCTTTATTTTCATGACCATTTACATTGGTAGATTCTCACTGAAGGCATCAAAACTATGAATGAACACATGTGGAGTTATGTACTTAACAAAAAAAGGTGAAATAACTGAAAAATAAAACCATTTCAGGTGACTACCTGTTGAAGCTCATCGAGAGAATGCCAAGAGTGTGCAAAGCAGTAATCAGAGCAAAGGGTGGCTATTTTGAAGAAACTAGAATATAAAACATGTTTTCAGTTATTTGATTGGTCATTGAATGTTTTGCACCTATGCAGCTAGAGTGAATTCTTTGTGTGGCTGCTTTCCACTCCGTTTCTGAAATGTTGAGTAAGAGGTCCTTTTCCCACTGTACTCTGGGATCTTTAAAAGGAAGGGACTTTAAACATTTTTATATAGAAATGCTGTCCGAGTCCTCAAGACTGATCATTTCTCTTCTGGTATAGAAACAGGTGGGAAGTGAGGAAACCTGGCCAGATTTCGTTTAGCAAGGTTTCTAATTTGGAGATAGTGGAAAAATTGTGTTGATGGGAGACTAAATTTGGAGTGTAGTTGTTCATAGGATGCGAAGACATTAGTTATATACAAACCACTAAATGATTTAATCCCATTAATTTTCCAAAGATTAAAAACTTTGAAAGTTCTAGAGGGTGAAAAAATGTGATTATTATCTAGAGATACCACCGATAAAATATTCTCTAACTTGAAGTGCTTCCTACATTGGTTCCATATTCTGAGTGAATGAAGGACAATTGGATTGTTAATATATTGATGATACCTTGTATTTATATAAATAAAATAATAGAATATAAAGAAGTACTGCAGAATTTCATTTCTATTACAGACCAAACTAGTGTGTGTTCATCTGCTTGTGTCAAAGTCCAGGTTTTTATAGCTTGTATGTTTGCCGGGCAGTAATAAAATTGGAAATTAGGTAGAGCCATGCCGCCTTCTGATTTTGGTCATTGTAAAGTCGCCTTTTGAATGTGTGGGTTTTTTGAATTCCAAATAAATAAGGTTATGATTGAATAGAATTTCTTAAAAAAGATTTCTTAATGTACATGAGGATGTTTTTAAATAGGATCAGAAGCTTAGAGAGAATATTCATCTTGACAGTGTTAATTCTCTCTGCTATAGTAAGATGAAGGGTAGACCTGTGCACATCTTGTTTAATTTTGTCCATACATACAGCAAAATTTTGAAGTTGAAAAAGAGTTTTATATTTACTTGTGATGTTGACCCCTAGGTATTTAAACTGATCTGCAATAATAAAAGGGAAGGTGTCCAATCTAATACTGTTTGCTAGAGAATTCACTGGAAAAAGCACACTTTTCGTCAAATTAATTTTGAGTCCAGATATCTTTTGAAATTCTGCTAGTACATTTAGGGCTGAATTTTGTGGGTCTGATATATATACAGTATCATGTCATCTGCATATGTAATGTTTTCTATTCAAGTCCTTCTCTGAAAATGCCCTTTATCTTTGTTGCATTTTGAAAGTGAACAGCCAATGGTGATTTCACATAGCAGTGGTGACAAGGGGCATCCTTGTCTAGTACTGTATTCTAGTTTGAAGTAGTCTCAAATAATGTTGTTAACCTTTAAACTGCCATATACTTGAGGGTTAGTGCACCCCTGGACGCCAAATTCTTTTTTGCTGCACTTTTTAAGGAAACGTCACAATTCACCAAGAAAAAGTGAAATTTTAATGAAACACATTTTTTTCATGCAAAGAGCACCATAATTACTGCAACACTGATCATTTTACACACTGCCAATGAACTGCAAAAAAAAAAAAACTACTGCAACAATCCATTCTTATTTGACGGCATTGATGAAATTTTGTAAATCACAGAGCCAAATGCATTTGAACTGGCCTCACACAAGCACACAGAGGCCAACGCTGATGCTTGCAGTCTAGTCTAGTGCAGCGGCTGAATCCCAGGGACAGTAATGCTGAATCACCAGGGGGTGGCAGTGGTCATGAGCTGGCTGCTCGATGAATGTACAGCACTGACTGATCAGCTCTGGCATGCTGGAAAACTGCACTGGGAACCGACTATAGCCGGTTGCTGTTGTTCAATGTTTCTTCATTTTCTTGTACAGTGATCTTTTCAGTTTTACCATTTAAATATTGCCCTTCTTTATCAATTTTGGCAGATGTTTAGTAATTTTATTTTATTGGTTTTAGGAATATACCTGAGCCTGGATCAGAAAATCTCTGAAGGAATACCATTTCTCGTGTATAGCTGCATTGATTTTACTTTCTCATTCTGTGTTTTCTAGATACCTCATTTCCGTAAAATTTGCTTTCAACAAAAACAAAATTTATTTATATAGCACATTTTCATACTAATAATGTAGCTCAAAGTGCTTTACATGATGAAGAAAGAGAAAAAAGACAAAATAAGTAAGAATTAAAATAAGGGAACACTAATTAACATAGAATAAAAGTAAGGTCCGATGGCCAGGAAATTCAGAAAAAACTAAAAAAATAAAATCTGCACGGGTTCCAGGCCACGAGACCGTCCATCCCCCTTTAGGCATTCTACCTAACATAAATGACCTCAGTCAGTCCTCATGTTATTCAGAGTTCTCATGGAAGAACTTTGTGATGATGGTCATGTGGACTTCTGGCCTTTAATCCATCAATGTAGGGACATCACAAAGCTTTCCTCATATTATGGCATTTTGGTATGCATTTGTGTGTTTTCAAAGATAATCTCAAATTTTGCTATGTTGTGATCACTATTACTTGTGCTTTTAGTACTCTGTCTTTATTGCTGGAAAACATGAGACCTAGACAGGTACTACCATGTGTTGGGTTTGAAACAAACTGGGTGAAAAAAACAATCATTTGCCTTTAGCACCATTTCAATTTCCTCTTTTGTATTTACAATGAGAGCTTTCCAACCAATGTTTGGAATGTTAAAAGCACCCATGATAACCATGTACATTTATCTTATTTGATTAAAAAAATATGGTATTACCTGAAATATCATATCCTGGTATCCTGTAGCCAATATCTAAATCTCTGGTTTTCTTTCTTATTAGATTAACCCACAGTGATTCTGACTTGTTCCATTCTTCAACCTTGAATTTGGACCTGAATATTATTTTTCACATTTAGTGGCACACCCCCTTATTTGTATGCTTTTCTTGAAGCAAGTATAGGCATTAATATTATAATTGTGTCCATTACTCTCATTTAGCCATGACACTATTATTCCTACAATATTTTAGTCCCAGGTCGGTCAGTAATGTTGCCTTTAGTTTGTGCATTTTCTCTCTAATGCTTCTTGCATTAAGAAGTATGCATTTTAAATGTGGAAAGTTACTTTTTGTGTTTTTGGTTGAATTTTATTTAGGCCAAGACAGCTGTTTTTTCTGTGTCTTTCTAATTTTAACCCCACACAATTTATATTAAATATTTGTACACTTCCTTGATGATTTTATATCTAGAATATTTGTTCTTCTCTCTTGCAGGTGTATTCTTTCTAAAGAAAGTGAACTCATTTACATTCAAAGTTGTTGAAAATGTTGACTTTTTAAAGCTATAAGCATTATTTATTGATTGAGATTCATGCAAAGATCTGGTAACATGACTAGCCCATTAATATGAAAAGAAGGAAGGAGATCATAGGAGACTGAAACATATTTGCTTCATTTCAAGGATGATGGGTGAGCTATTGGCTAACAAAATCAAGTCCTCAAAGATGTCTGTGCTTAGCATGTCTTCATATTCTGCCGTTGCTGCCTTCAAGAAAATTGAAGGTCTGTTTGTTTTGCAGTACAATTACTGCTGTGGTCATATGCACCACACTGCACAATAGAATTAGTCTGGGACACTGGTTAAGTTGCTCTGGAAGGGGTATTAAACATCTTGAGCTTACCAGGCCCTCTACGTATGTATCTATGAGGGATGCTATACTACTAGTAGAGATTATCAGATCATCTAAGAGAAGGCCTACATCAATGTATTTCCTGCTCTACATGTTCCTTAATTTTAATCTGGTTGACTCCTGCCAGGTGCTGATTCTCACTGCTAAGGAGTTCTCTTTTTATGTTGTTAGATGCCACTCGTTGTAGATGAAATTACATTTTTGTATTTTGTTTCATTCACTCCATCTCTTCAAAATGCCTGGCTTCTATCTTTTCTCAGCACTGTCTTGTACCATCCTGTTGACAGTTTAATTAACTATTACCTATTATGAGTAGTCTCATATGCACTTGCTATATGGCACAAGGTGGAAAAACATTAAGTCTCTTGCCCAAGTCTGCACTCTCTTATTCTAATTTTGTTCAATCCAGTCTTATGTATCGGGTAGAATCCTATAGTTGTTCCCATACTGTATATGTGATATCACCACACTTTAAATTTTTTAATGACTTGGTGCTCCAGTTGTTATAGTTGCTAAGGTTTGAGTTCTCTCTTTGAAGTATAACATTTTCTTCTTCACTACTCTTGACTAAAATGTGAATTTTTAATAATATTACTCTGTCATCAAAGGACCCTAGTATAGCCAGTTTATGGGCCTGAATATTTTTACATGGTTTGTATTTAACCCCCAATTGAAACTTTGCTCCAGAACAGACAGACACTTTGCTCTGTTTTTTCAACATAAGTGGCTTGCTGGATATTTTCTAGGAATGTCCCAAGGTCTTTACTTTTTGACACACTTTCTCAACATTTCTTTCTACTATTCTTTCTTGCAGTATTCCTCCTGTTAAACCTCTCCTTCTCTGTTTTTCCTCTTTCTTTTTTCCAGAAGAGATCTGTTTTGAGTACTTTCACTGCTAAACTAGTCCTAACCTCAAGCTGGAAATCCCCCATTATACTATTCTTGAATTTCTGGAAAACCTCTTTTTTTAATCTTATATTATTAAAATTACCTATGGCACAGATTTATGGCACACCCTGCTCCTGTATTTTAAATTAACAGTATTTTGTGAGAATTCTTATTGAGGGTTTAGCTGTGCTATGATGGCCATGTAAGATTTTTGTTTAATTATTTTTAACCTATTTTGTTGTGGTTGTGCGTTTTTCTCAGGGTTATCATTTTTCACAAAGGTCTGGGGTGGGAAAGGAGTGAAGGAGTTGATTGCCATGGGGTGGGTTATGGGCATTTTACTCTTTTAAAGACACAGTACTTCCTTGTTATCTGTCGGTATTATTTCTGACCTTCTTTAAACTGATGCAAACCTTGATCACAAAAATCATTTCTAATTTTTCTGAAAGTTGTATGTTAAAGTGTTTGCCTACTTTTGTTTTCAGCCTTAAAAATTGGCATTTCAACTAGACTGTAATAGCCATATAAAAAGACCAATAAAGTACAACAAAACAGAAGATAAAGGAATATACTTTGAGGGACAAACACAAATGAGAGGTCAGGAGATACAGCATGGATCCAAAAAGCCAGAGAGGTGATTTTAGAACTGGAAATGTGATGAAAACAAAAGATAGCCCTAATCATAACTAAAAGTACTTTTCCTCTCTATGAAGATTTTCAGGTTTTTTTTTTTGTAGGTTTTTCAGTTGCTGTAAAAACTTCAGATAATGCACATCAATATTGTAAATTGTCTTTATATTATAAAGAATAAGCAGAACAACATCAATATTTTGGAAAACTTTGCAGACAACCCATATAATTTGAACATTTTCAATGAAAAGAAAGCGTTTGTACAATGTAAAAAAAGTAAGTCTTCCTGACTTCTGTCTTAGGTAGACTGCCCAAGATGGTGGCTCGTCTGGTTTTCTGACAATCAGGGAGGAAGTGGCGGGTCCAAATGAACATATGCCGGAAGTGATGTCAGTGATGGAAGGGTGTCAATCTTCCTTTCTGCAGATGGAGAAGAGAGATCAGTATCATATAGTGCTATCTCCTGTCTTGGCAGAGAATTAAAATCACCTAAACCTTTAAGCTTTTTCTCATGCACATTTTAGTGACAGTAACCTCCTTTTGCCCAGATCCATCAGATCGGGCTACACTCACTGTGAGGTCATGAACACAAGACAATGCATTGGTGTTGGCCTGGAGAGTACCTTGACAATGTACTTTGGACTTTAGCTGCCGGTGGAAGCTGCCTACACACTTTATGTAACTGATATTTGATGTGGCGTTTATAAGTAACATATAAATGTTTTTCATATAAAGACCATCAAAAAACATAATTGTAAATGAAACTTTGCACAATACCTTGGTGAGCTCTGTAGGCCCTGCTGTTTCATTGAAGGATATGTGTGGGGCCGATTCACTGGTAGGATGATGCCTAATCAGTTGTTACATCCAAATGGTGCCATCTTTCGCCTTTACGCCTGGTGCAGCTGCGTTGTTCTTATATGTGACTGGGTGTTTCTTGTATGGAGGGCTTCTGTTCTCTCTCCGATGTAGAATCCTCATCCTCATCTGAGTTCACCTCTGTTGTATGTCTTTATTTGAAAACAGCAATGTCAAATCGGGAGGAGGGTGAATATGACTGAGAGAATAAAACTGAATACATTTACACTGGCTATTACAGATTTAAATAAAATGTATGTTTTTATTCTATAATAGTAATAATAAGAGCAGCTCACTACTCAAAACATAAATCTAAGAAGGACCCAGAATCAAACCCGCAACCTCTTGATTATGAGTCAGCAGCTCTTACCTCTGCACCAGCCAAGCGGTCATGTCAGCATTGTATCCTAACCCAATTTCTTTTTCTTTGGTTATATTGATAAAATCGCACTTGTATTGTTATAGTTGTGCCTTTTATGAAAGTGTTTAGTTGATATTTGCACTTCACACATTATACACTTCATGTGAGAATTTTGTCATTAGTATTATATAACATGAAAAAAGTTTCTATTTTAGCTATGTGTTCAACATTTCTTGTGTTGCATTTCCTGTCATCCCACATTTACCCAGATTGTCATAGATATGGAACACACATGAAATGCATGTGTTCCAAATTACAATACATTATTTACCCCATATAACCCCAGGCATCTCACACCTAGATAAGCAGACTTGAGCTGGGAGAACTTTTTGTCCGACTTGAGCTGCAGCGATGGGGGGGAATGGGACAGCAGGCTGCTTGCTGCTTGTGCTGATCGACATATTTGCAAAACAAAAGAGGCTAACTGAGAGGTGCGAAGGAATTTAAGGTGGCCTGGGATTATGACTTTTTTTGTAGGCTTCAGGGATTCTAGTGTTAAATGCTTAATTTAGAGAAATTTGGCAACCTTCCTGAATGTCTCAGAGGTAAAAGGCGTCCCTTGATGCATTAAGACTTTTTTAGTGATGTCAACACGTGCAAAGACCCCTACAAGTTCCCATGCAATACTTTTGGAGTTAGCAAACTCACAATGGGATGGCTTTGGGTTAACAGGTAGCGTAATCTACCATGACTTAAAATATACGTATTTGTGACCTCTAGCAGAAGGTTCAAAGTGCCCTACAATATCAATTCCCAATTGCTCAAAATGAATATCGATGTGTGGGCGAAGAACGAGGGGAACATGGTCCTTTTGAGACATCTGTCTCTGTTGGCATTCTGGACACAAAGCACAAAAGCGACGGACGTCCTCATTAATATTGGCCCATAGAACCCAAATTTAATTATCTCCAATGTTTTCTCTGTACCTAAATAGGCACCTTAGAGGTGGGCAGGTTTCAGCTCACAAACTTGTCACTGATAGTTTTGTGGAACTAACAACAACGACCTTCCCTCACACGTATGCTCTGCCACATGATTAGGTAAATCATTTTTCAGCACAAAGTGTGCTTCCTGGGGCATGGTTTAATTGGTTTCTGTTGATTAGTGCTACCACATTCATGGCAAACTTTAGGGAGTCGTCATTCCACTGCTCCCTTTTAAATGAAGACGGAGTTTGCCTAAATTGGAATTGTAATACAGCGGGGGGTATCAGTAGTTACCACTGGTGGTGAAGTAATGCTTAATTATGTCTCACCTGCCATCTCAATAGATATATCAGAGTGCAACACTGGAACATCACTCCCAACGCACTGCGTACCCCATTACCCCACTGTAAGCGCAGCGTAGGAACAACTTGTGATGGGTCCGTAACATCAGTTACCAGGCCCAGTACTTTAGAAGGGGTGGCAGATGTCATTCCACTCTTAATTTTTGATCTTTTTTATGTCTTTCTTATAAGTATTGATACAATGGGCAGACCTTTACTATCAAGTTTCTCTGTGAACAAAGTGTAAAAGAATCAGTCTCAACACACACAACGTGTTTGAATCAGATACACGTATTTGACCTGCAAAGACAGCAGAAGTAGGTTTAGCGCACCCTGCCACCCCCTGGCTTTGACTTTGTTTTAGCAGAACAATATCTGATGATTATTTATCTGATCAGATGTTGTTATGATTCAGATTGTATCAGATAGAACAAGCCTCAATTATACAATACAAATAAATTATCTGTTGTTTGTTAACGCTAAAATCCGTAAATGCAAAGTTAAACGAAGCCCATTTCAGAATACTTTTAATCCTAGTCTTGTACAATCTGTTTTACCTACGTCATCTCAATTGATCTGCCCCCAAGGGTTTATTTCACCCAACCTACATGAAAATTCTGACCAGGTAACCCAATGTGCCTTTGTCTTCATAGAAGTATTTCTGCTCTACTTCACCACGCACTGCTGGAATAAACATCTTCAAGTCACTGTATTATTTATACTGCCATTGCCTGCAGGTAGGTGTTAGGGCACAGTTAAATCTTAACGGAAGAAATCCAGACAGTGTGCAGAATACACTTTCATGTGTGATACTCACACATGGCTGCTTGCATTTAATCAAGCCTTCTGAAACATTTCCATCTAAAGAATAGATTGGACTAGACACGGTGCATTGCCTGAATTCACCTTATAGTCAGAAGAGATTCATCCTTTACATATGTCTAAAACACTGTAAAAAATATTCTTATGTGAGCAGTATTTTTTTTAATCTGTTAGGTGTGTTTCTGAGAAAGAAAGACTTTAACCATCATCTTACAAACGTTTCACTAAAAGGAACCAGGCTAAAAACAGAAACTGGATCTTGTACGGATATTAGAGAGCTATTTCTATCAATGAACAGCTTCACCTTACTAGAACAGGTTAATATAAAACAATTTAGCAGAAAATTTAGAAATACATTTTTTTTATTTCTTTTATATTATCTGCTAAATTATTTTTATGCTGTTATGTCATGGGGGTTAGAGCCCTAGACATTTTTAGCATTTTAACATTATTAGCATAACATAGCATGACTCTAATTTGTGGAACATGACAACCTTCAGGGCACTTTCTCTGTCAAAAATTGGACTCTTTTGGAAGATTTCAGCTGCAAAAAGCTGACATAAGGTAGTACAACAACTAGGTCTGGATCCAGGGTGATTAGATTTCTAAGGATGTCGGTCAAATGTAGAGATAAGTAATATATTTAGTGAAAGCCCCAGACTAGAATCTGTTTTGACTTAATAGTCTAGTTTAGCCACCTTGGTTATGGGGTATGCTTATGTGGAGTAGCTAAAGAGGTGAATAAAGAGATGGCTGCTTTAAGGTAGTGACAGAGCTAATCATCCTGAAACAGTGGACAGCATGTGCTTCTCTGGTGATGATTTCAGGAAATCCCTCACTGAAGTAAAGCATTTTTTGCTTTCTATTTCCACCTCACTGAACAGATATGATGTTACCTCGAGGCCTTTTTGCGTCTCAAATGAAAAAAAATTGTTGAGCCAAAAATAGCCATTTGGTATTTTGGAAACGATAAATGTGACGTAAAAGGATTGTGCTCTCTCAGAATTGCTCAATATCTATTATAATGCTAATAATTCCAAAATATATGTATAGGTTAATTTTATAATAAAAATGAAGCACACAAGGGTTTATAAAAATAGGCAGAATGTTACATATAAAAAAAACTATGCAAAGCAGGGATTTTGTTGCCTAACTAGTCTCTCTGTCTTTGTGATTTGGTGGCTTACTTTCTACTACTTAAATACCAACTCAAACTTTACTTTCTCATCTCCCTTCTTCCTATTGTTCTCTTTTTTCTGGCATGACCTAGGCCTTTTCGATCCACCAATGAACCTCAAGCCCAATTCTCCTATAATTAGTTTTTTTTTGTTTTTTTTTTAAGATATGAAGTAATATTAACCCCTTAACATGTCTGAGGTTTCAGGAGTCAGGAACAGCTTTCTTTTACAAGAGAGACACCAAGCCACATCTTCCCTTATGTATTGTAGTACATACTGTATCAATCAGACATCTGTTCTCCAAAGCAGCTCCTCAGATAAAAGGGAAACATAGTCATCCAAGTCAGGCTGCCCCTAACAACTGAGTATGAGAGTTGTATGTTATAATTGCCTACATTTTAGAAAACTTAAGACAATTGACACACTCCAATGTAAGCCTTCACACCATTGCAAAGACCAGTTTTAACTCTTGGGTGTTTATTTTGCTTCGTGTTTCTCTGTTTAGGACTCATTCTATCACTGTCTCTGTCTATGTATCTCTCTCGGTTAGTTGTACCTTTTTAGTGTGTTCATTAAAATCTCACTAAAAATTGCATTTTTTCTTGTTTTACTTTCATCTGCTGTGCCTAGAACAGTGTTCTGTAATTTGATTCTTCTGTAACAACTATACTGACCCTGTTTCAGACATGTTGTCATTTCATGAACTCCAGTTTACTGTACAGTTCATCTTAAAATTCATCCTGTATTAATTGTTTAGTTTTTAAATACTTTCCTATTTGCTTTGTAATATAGCTTTAAAAGGTGTATGCAAAGAATGGTACCATAGAAAACCGATTTATGTCTTCTAGTGTATTCAGCAAAAGTAACATCACTTAGCAGTTTGCATACATTACTAACAAATGTAAAATATCGTAACCAATATGTTTAAATAAACATGCCTTGTATGTATGTATGTATGTATGTATATATATATATATATATATATATATATATATATATATATATATATATATATAGTCATATGAAAAAGTTTGAGAACGCCTTTTAATTCTTTGGATTTTTGTTTTTCATTGGCTGAGCTTTCAAAGTAGCAACTTCCTTTTAATATATGACATGCCTTATGGAAACAGTAGTATTTCAGCAGTGACCTTAAGTTTATTAGATGAACAGAAAATATGCAATATGCATCATAAATAAATTAGACAGGTGTATAAATTTTGGGCACCCCAACAGAGATATTACATCCATAATTAGTTGAGCCTCCTTTTGCAAATATAACAGCCTCTAGATGCCTCCTATAGCCTTTGATGAGTGTCTGGATTCTGGATGGAGGTATTTTTTACCATTCTTCCATAC
>NC_053159.1:64684754-64724754 GCF_016835505.1 Polypterus senegalus | reverse complement strand
GAAGCCCCGTGTAAGTTCTCCACACCTACTTCACAATATACTTTCAGAAACAGAATGACTGATTTTGATAGATGTGCTGCAGTGCTCAACATCTCAGCATATACAAGATGTACATCCTCAAATCTCACATTAAACACAAATTAGTCAGAATGCATTACACAGAATTAGTATAATAAGCTGTTTAACTTTTCATGTTCTTGCATTTATTCTAGGGATGCTACAATTGGCCAATTTTCACTACAAAAGACTTGATCTGTGATTGGTAAATTGGCCGATTACAAAAACCTTTTCAGCTCCTGCTTTTCTAAGCCTCACGGTAAATTAGCTGCAGTGCTTCTATACATGACGTATTACAATATTTGATTTCATAAATGACTTCGTGGAATAATCTGCCCCACCCTCCCAGTCATAAAAAAAGAAAACAAAAATCCACATATCTGAGGGAAAATAAGTTGTGGATACTTAGCAACACTGACAAGATCATAAAGCTATTCCAGAAATATTTACATTGTATAAATCCATTGTTAAACAAATACCATGAAAGTGCAGAGCATTAAAAACAATGAAGGAAAAAAAAATCTCTGGAAAAGGGAGACCAAAAATAACTGGACACAACAGGGGCTCATATGCAGCCAACAAAACCTGCCATCAATGCAACACAACCTCATCTCTACTGTCAATCATCCTGGTGGTTTTTCTTACTCCAGCCCTGGACAAGTTGACATCTTTGAGGAAATACATTATTCTGAAGAGAATCAGGACATCAATTTGAAAATTCAAGCAGAGCAAAAAGTGTTTCAACTAGACAACAGTTTAAGTCCAGTAAAAAATGGCTTAAACCTAAACCTTAACCCATACCATTAATTGTATCCATGTCTTAAGTTAAGCAAGTTGTTGTTGTTTACCAGCTTAAGTCTGGGTGTCAAACAGGAATGACAAAAACTGGGATTTCCCATTTTTAGGAATACTGCAAACATTTCCTTTTGTAAAATGATGTTAAGATATATCATCACTGACTGAAGTAATGTCTGCAACTTTCCCTTATTTTTATTACTAAGTAAACTTCTATTAATAAACTGCATAAAGCTGCTTTCTTTTAGCTCAACAAAGTACAAATGATTTACATGCAAACAAGACTTTTTAATCTAACAAGCACTTACACTAATATTTAAAGTGGCTGCACTTTGGCCTGCAGAGTGGGACCCAAAAAAAGACACTGCTCAATGGATACAACAAAAATGAGGCTTTCATCTGCCAGCATTAAAATTGCAAATTCGCTTTAAAATAATTACAGTCCTAAAACTGAAGGTGAAGTGTCTGTGAGCATAATTTAAAAAATGTAAATGCTACAAAAAGTGGTTCTACTGAGCTGAACATTTTAAGATAAATATATCCAAATTGTAATTTTGATATTTAACACATGCAGGTGTGGCATCTTGATAACATACCGACACTCCAAATCCTGAGACTATGCAACGCCTTATGGAGCAAAGGTCTGCCACTAAGCCTAAAAGTCTTAATATTTGAGGTACATACTCAAACCTGCTTTCAAAGTTAAAATACCCAAAAAAAAACACTATAGCAAGCGGTTTCATTCACTGTCACTAGCTCTCTTTGCAAAGCCATACTTCATTAAGTTTGTTATGTTTAAATAATGTTCTATCAAATATAGTACTCTGAAAATATACTACCTACATACTTAAATAAACCTTCATACCCTAACATGTATAGTGTGCACACATGACTTATGTATATGCAAAGCAGACAATTGTCACTGCATTATAGTGCTATGTAAATGTGAAGTTTATTAAATACAAATTTACAACTTTAAATGTGTAAAATGTAATTTTTGTACCACCATACTTAAATCACATTTTCCTCAAGTTTACACATCCCCTCTTTAAATGACTTTTAAAACTACCAAATTTCTTAATTTGTTCATAACAGAATAATTTGTTCTTACTACTCTGTAGTTAACTCAGAAAGCCACGAGGATGGCCAAAAGTAGAATTAAAGTGTGATCACAGGACAGTAATTTCTGTAATTAACTTTACTTGCTTATAATTAAGCTGATTTTCTTTAAAACCAACACTACACTACTTAAACATACTCCCGTTACAGGTGTGCAATATTAATAACTTTTTCCAGTTACTTATGTACTTTCTCATCTTAGTGTCGAAATCATAATCCTCTGTGGTCCTTGTGGTAACAAGCCATTAGATATACTGGTTGTCTACTACTGGATCGAGGGGCAACCATTTTTCAACTACAAACTTAAGTTCGCAAGTTTGTGCAAGTGCATTAAGAATTTTGTTTTTTGACATTTTACAAATACACTCATTTGTTTTAGGGGGAGGAAAACTGCTAAATTACTGTTGTATTGCAGGGTCTACAAAACTCTCACAACCCATTCTTGCCCTTCTAAGTGTCTTTAGACACCTATTCCAAGTTGGAATTTCCAACAACAATCGTCTGATTGGGGTGGGGGTCCCCTTTAGAGAATTGCTAGCAATCAATACAGTAGATGGATAAGGTGGGGGGTGTCATCACCTTCGAGAATTGCAACTGATTGCTATATCAGAGCAATGTTGATTGTTTATTCAGCCCGCCGACCCAATGCAACACACGTCATAAGCCATAGGTGACACATGCCCATTAAATACAACAGTATTACCCATAGTTTAAAAAACTCTCCTAATTTGAAATTTGTGTTTCAATAAGTTTTTTTTTTATGAATTTTGCTTATTTGCCTAGAAAATTAAAATTAGGTTAATCTGTTAAAAATATAAAGGATAGCAGACCTTTTTGAATAATTAAGTACAATTAAACAAAGGTTTGGTAATTAGGATAATTATTTCTGACCCATTAATGCATTTCAAAAACTCCCCCAATGGCCAATGTATGCACTATTTCTTTAAAATAGTGTGTGAATGTCTAGCCTTAACATCCTCTGCCTCCACACTTGTTTTTTAATTAGCCATTCAATTACAACCCCAATTCCAAAAAGTTCGAACACTGTAAAATGTTAATAAAAGCAGAATACATTGTTTTGCATATCTCATAAACCCTTATTTTATTCACAGTAGAATGTAGAAAACATAAGTGAGACTTTTTAGTATTTCATGAAAAATATTAGCTCATTTTGAATTTGATGGCAGCAACTCAAAAAAGTTGGAACGGAAACAACAAAAGGCTGAAAAAGTAAGTGGTATTGAACATAAACAGTTTGAGGAACATTTTGCAACTAATTAGGTTAAATGGAAACAGGTCAGAAACATGATTGGTTATAAAAAGAGCATCCTGGAGAGGCAGTCTCACTCAGAAGTAAAGATGGACAAAGATTCACAAATCTGCAAAAAACAGACTACAAATCGTAGAATAATTTCAGA
Source organism: Polypterus senegalus (assembly GCF_016835505.1). Lineage (NCBI taxonomy): Eukaryota > Metazoa > Chordata > Cladistia > Polypteriformes > Polypteridae > Polypterus > Polypterus senegalus. The sequence continues at coordinate 64,721,365 of NC_053159.1, read as the reverse complement.
ATAATGTTCCTCAATCTAGAACTGTGAAGACTTAATATCTCATCATCTACAGTACGTAACATCACCAAAAGATTCAGAGAATCTGGAGAAGTCTTTGTGCGCAAGGGACAAGGCTGAGAATCAATATTGGATATCTGTGATCTTCAGATCCTCAAGTGGCACTGCATTAAAAACAAGCATGATTATGTCATGGAAATTCACTGCATGGGCTCAGGAACACTTCGAGATATCACTGTCTGTGAACAAAGTTTGCCATGCCAGTCAGAAATGCAGGTTAAAGCTCTAACATGCAAAGAAGCCATATGTCAACAAGATCCAAAAATGTCACCATCTTCTCTGGGCCAAAGCGCACTTAAATGGACAGCGGCAAAGTAGAAAACTATTCTGTGGTCAGATGAATCAAAACCTGAAACTCTTTACGGAGAACACAGATGCCGCGTCATCAGAACTAAAGTGGAGAGGGAACATATGTCTTGTTAATCAGCACTCAGTTCAAAAGCCTGCATCTCTGATGGTGTGGTGGTGCATTAGTACCTACGGAATTGGCAGCATGCACATCTGGAACAGTATATACAGACTTTAGAGCAACATATGCTCCCATCCATATGACGTCTTTTTCAGGGAAGTCCTTGTATATGTCAGCAAGATAATGGTAAACCACATAGTGCATCTATAACAGAAGCATGGCTTCACAGCAGGAGAGTCTGGGTGCTGAATCAGTGTGCCTGCGACACAGAAGACCCAGGACTATTGAGCAGCTAGAATCCTAGATCAGACAAAAATGGGACAACATTCCTCTCCTGAAAGTCCAGCAACTGGTCTCCTCAGTTCCCAGATGTTTATGGATAGTGGTTAAAAGAGGGAACGCTACACAGTGGTAAACACGGCCCTATCCCAACTTTGAGACATGTTGCTGACATCAAATTCAAAATTAATTTCTTTTCTTAAAATGGTATATTTTCACAGTTTAAACATTTGATATATTTTATGTGTTCTATTGTGAATAAAATATGGATTTGATATTTGCAGACCACTGCATTCTGTTTTTATTTACATTTTACACAGTGTTCCAACTTCTTTGGAATTGGAGTTGTAATTAAACCAAATTTTACTTTGAGGGAACTTTTAAAATAAAATGCAAGTCAGCCATTTTGAAAAGGAAACAAGTTATAACTGATGTCTTGTACCTTAGCAAACCTTGACCCCACTCCCCCCAACTACATTCTAAGCCAGGGGTGGGCAGTGTTGGTCCTAGAGTGCCGCAGTGACTCCAGGTTTTTGTTCCAACCAAGTTTCTTAATGAGAAGTTAATTACTGCTGATGAAGCAATTACTGCTTAAGTGACATCTTGATGCTTCATTTTAGTGGTCTCACTTGCTAAGATTCCTCACCCTTAATTGTTTATTTCAATCTTAAACAGCTGCATTCACTGTTTTAATGGCTATTTATTAGCAATAAGATGTAAATGACAAAGCAGTCAGCAGTTCACCATCTAGCTTGTTTTGATTTACTTCTGTTTGTTCATCATGCACCGTTTGATTTATTAAAACACTTAATAGAAAATGTGACTGGTTTCAAGTCATTTTGATGATACCATTGGAAAGGAAAAAAAATCTATGATATAAGAACCTTACATTGCAGACTAACAAGCCACAGAATTAAATAAGGTCTGAGATTGGAAAGGATTAGTTTATAATTAAGCAATTGGGTTGGAATGAAAACCTGCAAAGCCTTGCGCCCTGTGTTGGCTAGGATTGGCTCCAGAAGACCCCCGTGACCCTGTAGTTAGGATATAGCGGGTTGGATAATGGATGGATGGATGAAAACCTGCAGCCACTGAGGCTCTCCAGGACTGACATTGCCCACCCCTGTTCTGAGCCATTACTCTTTGGCAAACAACACTTTTAGGACAAACTGTTGTAGCACAGGAGAGGATCTATTATTCTCTAAAGCCACAACCACCTTCTATGAAGAAGCTCACTTGAAAGAAAGCAGTAAGAATTCTGTTTAAAAACTAGTTTAAAACAGCAACAATTTGGTTGTGGCCGAAGATGCATACATTCTCTGAACCTACTCAAATTAAAAAAATTAGGAACTAATGCACAAACCAGAAGAGGAGGCTAACTGACTGCACTCACCCACAACATACTAGTCCAATAACACATTTGGTCAAGTATGATTATATATGATATGATGCTGGAGACAAAGCCAGAGCAGCTGGGGTAGAAAACCATGCACAACTGGCAGACATACATGGGTATAGATGCCCAAGTTCCATATAAACAATAACCAAGCATGGATTTAAACCTATTCTCATCAAGCTGTGAGATAGCAGTACCAACCCCATCTTGAAAAATATTCTCAATTTAGATTTTTAAATTCTCCTATGCTGAAACTCTTCATAATGTTCATTAACATTTACAGACAATACAGATTTAGTAGCAAGTTAAGCTACTGATTATCCAGGTTTTTATTTTTTTTACACTGTTATTAACAGGCAGTTGTCCTACAGATGTACATTCTGCCAGCCGTAATCAGTTTACTTGCCTCTTGGAGAATGGAACCTCAGAGGTCACAGTGATTTTGCTCTTGCTTCTCTCAATTGTGACCACACCACCGCCCAGGTTACCGGCTTTCCCGTTTACCTTGATGCGCTCCTGTAGAAATTGCTCCTGAAGGGCAAGTGTAAACAAAAGAAATCTATTAGCGGTGAAAAAACAAAAACAAGAAAAAACATACCTATCCAATGAACTTACTGGCCATTAAGGTTAGACAGCAAGTAGCAATAACAGCAGCCAAAATTCATACGAATAACCCTCTTTTCATACTTACAAAATTTGCCGCATCCATAATACCATCTTCAACAGGATGGGTACAATCCAGAGTGAATTTCAGGACCTGCTTCTTTTTCTTGCCCCCTTTGGCAGCTTGCTTCTTCTACAATTTAAAAACAGTGGCATAGTTACCTGACGAAATGTTAAAAAAAAAAATGTAAAACCCAAACTTCTGAAAATACAGAAGAAAAATAAAATGATAGCTGCATCCATAATTCTGGTGCAGAGAAAAAAATGGTTTGATGCAATTATTTCAGCTGCAGAACCTTCAGATGGTGTGAGGTTAAAGAAAACGTTTATAACAATACCCACCTCAGGGTGACAAAGCTTTCAGTTAAATAAAAGCGGCAGATTCCAATGTTCATTTTACTCTAACAGTAAGCAATACTTTCCTACGTATGAATTTTAGTTCTCTTTGATACTGATGACCAATTTTCACTCAATACAAAAGGTACACGATCTTATGACTTTCATGAAATTTCTACGGGTCAGATGAGATAACCGTATTAAGCAAAAAGAACTTAAAAATAAAGAATCGAACAGTAATTCAGTTTCTGGTTTTGACACGCAGGAGGGCCAGGTTTCTAAAAGTTGTACTTCAGCATACTTGCAGTCGGTTTTGAAAAATACGCTGTTTCGGAAATCTTAAAAAAAGACTAAACGCCAATTTCTTGATAATTATCGATAAGTTACAACCTTCACCCCAAAACAACAGATCACTCTCACACATCAAAAAACAAATGATGTGGCTTTAATCTTTTCACTTCTGTGCTTACAGCATGCACCGTACCACACAAGTATTTTCCAACCTCAAAATCCGTTTATCCTAAGACATGGTGACTCAATCCGGTTCACGGTTCGAGACTCACAGGTAAAACAATTCTTCAGCGAAGACTCTGCTAACTAGAACGTTTTGACAAAGCAATCACTTAAAACTCTCCTTCGTAAGACTTAAGTGATGCTTTTAGTGCGTTGGTCACTCGCTTTCTTTTCTTTTTAACTACTGTAAAAAGAGTTGAAGCACGAGTTCGGTTAGGCCCTTTAATCACCAAGCTCGCATTTTTGAGATCCCCTTTGAAACCACACTACTATCGGCGAAGAAACAACGTGCTCCTCGCACAGTCCTTGCAACCGTAGGATCGCCCAGTATCTCAAAACAAATGATACATCAACGAACTTTACTTTGTCCATCTCTCAATATATAACTTAAATACAGCTAAATAATTAGTCAAAGTCGGAAAAGACCCCTGTAAAAAACGGCATTCTTATGCGACTCCACGAGAGCTCAAATACTAACCAGTGGCGCCATTGCGAACCAACAGGCGGAAAGGAAGAAAGCACAGTGCGCAGGCGCCTCGATACAGGCTCTCTGATGCAAGCAGAGCAATCAATGTAAAAGGGCAGGCGGAGATTGATTCTTTTGCTTATTCCTTCCGGTGTGACGTGTAGAGGAATTCTGAGTCCGTTGTATGTTTCTTGCACTGTTAAATCACGTCGTTCAGGAATGTGAATGTCATATGTGCTTGTGTTGGTGGGCACTATCGCTGTACTTTTAAAAATTATAATAAAGTTATAAACGTTTAACCTATTTGCTGCTCATTAATGAGGTTAATTTGCACCAGCATATACTGTCATTGCCAAAAATATTAAATACTGTAGTTCATATATTAGTTTACTCACTGCATTTCCAGGCTCAACTAACTTTACACCATTTTCCGTACTGATCATACAATTCTAAGCCCGAGCAGGGTTTTGGAGGGTTGGAGCCTATTCCTGCAAACATAGAGCATAAGGCCGTTGCAGGGTGAATACATATGCACATGCAGAATAGGGCCAATTTAGCGTTGCCAGTTCATCTAACCTGCATGTCTTAGGAGTTTGGAAAGAAACCCAAATAGATCCAGGAAGAACATGCAAACTCCACACAGGGAGGACCTGTGGCGTGAACCCAGGTCTCCATACTGCAAGCTAGCTGCATAGCCACCCAAATTTTAAGAATTTATATTTATTACAATAATACTAAATATATTCATAGAGTTCCCTGCTATTACACAGCTTACACAACTATTTTGTTTTCCTGTTATGCTATAAATATTACTTATAAGACATTATGTAATTGTAATATGTCACCTTTTTAATTTTACTCACATCAAAACTAATGTATCTGTTACTCATAACTGGAAGGAAATGTATTCTCTACATTGTAATACTTAAGCCAAATTCACCAAACTACTTTGCAAAACTTTATTATTATTATTGATGTAAGGCATCTGTACACTACAGAATATATACTTTTCTGCCTACATAAAATATTTAAAATTTATTTTCAAAATATTTTATGTAATGTATGTATTTGCATTATATATGTTTAGATACAAAAGATAATTTATAGTTGGCATCCATGTGTGCTCTAAAGACAATAGTAAAGCATCAACAAAAAAAGACACTGATTGCAGGGACATTTCCTTAAATGTCTGAATAGGTCCACTAGAAAGGCAGTCTCTTTCTTGTGCAGCAATTTGTGAGCAAGATGATGGAGGATGGCGCTTCAAATGAGGTAGCTTTCTCCTTCCTCCTGGCTTTCTTGGCAGCAAGCAAAGTATACCTTCGGGACTCTGTCCTCTGCACTGACACAGGACTTCCATAAAATGCTGCTGTCTGCTATGCCCTCCAGTTTTTGAAATTAGCCAGATTCATGTCACGCTTGCAGACATCTTTGAAGCAAAGATGTGGTCACCCAGCTGGGCAAGTGTCCTTCGTCAGCTCACCCAACAGCACATCTTTGGGGATTCAGTCAGAGTTTATTTGCCATTTGAGGTGTCTCTGGCTAAGTAAAGTGAACATACTAATGCTAGCACGTTAGAGGAAGTTTGTGTTGCTTACTCTGCTGTGCCATATAATGTGTAAGATGCACTTCAGGCAGTGTATGTGGAAGCTCTTAAACTTTTTTTCTGGCTAGTACTATATGGTTATCCAGTAGTCAAAGCAGTACTGGGTGACATCTGATCCTCTACATAATCCCAAAAAAGGCTACTTCAGCTGAGCAAGATGAATGCCATTGTAAGTTCTACAAATGCAAGAAAGAGTGGCATTTGTTTTTCTTGGCATTTCTCCTGCACCTACTGAGGTGAAAAGATCATGTCCCCTGTCGATCTGCTCTCTCTAAATACAAGCTCTGACTCAGAATACATTTGGAAAGAAAGACTCTGAAAGTGTGCTAAGTCAAAGCAGGTGAGGACTTTGTCACAGTGCTGAGAAGAAAGATGCCACCATAATTTGTACAGTCACTGAATCCTCCTTTATTCTTTTAAAGGATAACAGTACTGACATTGTGGCTGTCATGTGGAACATAACCCTTCCCCCAGCCTAGATGCAGGAGCTTATGCAGGTGCTTTAGCAGTGCTGGTTTCTTGCTTTTCCAAATTTCAGATGACATACCATCTATCTTGTGGGCCTTTCCAGACGTGAGACAGACCGTGTCTGTATGGACTGCTTACACAATTGGCAATGTGTCTAAATTCTCCATCATAGGAAGATGGAGTAAGGCTTCCAGTGGAACATCAGTCATTACATTCTGGATAGTATATAGCTGAGGTGTCCAGCTCTGATCCTGGAGGGCCACAGTGACTGCAGGTTTTCATTCTAACCATTTGTTAATTAGTGACCAGTTTTGCTGCTAATTACGTTCATTTAAGTGATTTGCTTAGACCCTATGAATAAGGGGTGAGCAACGTTGTTCCTGAAGGTCTATAGTACCTGCAAGTTTTTGTTCCAACCCAATTGCATTCATGAGAAGTCATTTATTGCTGATGAAGCACTTAATTGCTCGAGTGACATTTTTCTGCTTCATTTTGATTGTCTTGCTTGTTAAGATTTTGAGCCCTTAATAGCTTATTTTAGTGTTAAACAGCTGTTCACTGTTTTTAATTGCTCCTTATTAGCAATAAGATGCAAATGATAATGGAACCAGCAGTTCCCTATCTAGCTTGTTTCCATTTACACCTGTGTTATATTCATCATTCAGCATTCATCATTTAGAGGCCTCAAGTGCTGGAAGAGGTGGAAAAAACTGTTGCTAGTGTGGTTGAACGAGAAGCAACTTGCAGGGGATAGCGTAAGCGAGGCAATCGCTTGCGAGAAACCCACGAAGATTCATGGCGATTTGCTGAAGAAAAATCCTTCTTTGAGTGGCAAAGGTGAGGAAATTAAAGCCAGCAGAGGATGGTTTGAAAAGTTTCACAAGAGAAGTGGCTTTTAATTTTTTTTCCCTGTGCTTAAAACTCATAAAAAAAGTGTTTACAGTGAGAGGTTACTAAGGGTTTAGTGCCAATGTTAGTTTTCTCTGTTGTTCAAGGTTTTCTCAGTGTTATTCAATGTTTTTACATTTAATTTACTATTACACTGTGCATTCTATGGTATGATTAATTATTTTTGTGCTTAAAAATATATATATATATATATATATATATATATATATACAGTTACGCCTGAACAGATTAATTGTATTTACATACAATCTTATGGGGAAATTACGTTTGGGTCGCGACCAAATTGGGTTGCGTCTAGAGTTCTGGAAAGAATTACAGTCATGACCAAAGGTGGAACTGTATATATAACCATCCATCCATTATCCAAGCTGCTATATCCTAACTACAGGGTCATGGGGGATCTGCTGGAGCCAATCCCAGCCAACACAGGGTGCAAGGCAGGAAACATCCCAAGCAGGGCCTCTCTCTCTCTCTATATATATATATATATATATATATATATATATATATATATATATATATATATATATATATATATATATATATATATATATATATAGTGCATCACTTTTTCCACATTTTGTTATGTTACAACCTTATTCCAAAATGGATTAAATTCATTTTTTTCCTCAGAATTCTACACACAACACCCCATAATGACAACATGAAAAAAGTTTACTTGAGGTTTTTGCAAATTTATTAAAAATAAAAAAACTGAGAAATCACATGTACATAAGTATTCACAGCCTTTGCTCAATACTTTGTTGATGCATCTTTGGCAGCAATTACAGCCTCAAGTCTTTTTGAATATGATGCCACAAGCTTGGCGCACCTATCCTTGGCCAGTTTAGCCCATTCCTCTTCGCAGCACCTCTCAAGCTCCATCAGGTTGGATGGGAAGCGTCAGTGCACAGCCATTTTAAGATCTCTCCAGAGATATTCAAACGGATTCAAGTCTGGGCTCTGGCTGGGCCACTCAAGGACATTCACAGAGTTGTCCTGAAGCCACTCCTTTGATATCTTGGCTGTGTGCTTAGGGTCGTTGTCCTACTGAAAGATGAACCGTCGCCCCAGTCTGAGGTCAAGAGCGCTCTGGAGCAGGTTTTCATCCAGCATGTCTCTGTACATTGCTGCAGTCATCTTCCCCTTTATCCTGACTAGTCTCCCTGTTCCTGCCGCTGAAAAGTATCCCCACAACATGATGCTGCCACCACCATGCTTCACTGTAGGGATGGTATTGGCCTGGCGATGAGCGGTGCCTGGTTTCCTCCAAACGTGACGCCTGGTATTCACACCAAAGAGTTCAATCTTTGTCTCATCAGACTAGAGAATTTTGTTTCTCATGGTCTGAGAGTCCTTCAGGTGTCTTTTGGCAAACTCCAGGCGGGCTGCCATGTACCCTTTACTAAGGAGTGGCTTCCTTCTGGCCACTCTACCATACAGGCCTGATTGGTGGATTGCTGCAGAGATGGTTGTCCTTCTGGAAGGTTCTTCTCTCTCCACAGAGGACCTTTGGAGCTCTGACAGAGTGACCATCAGGTTCTTGGTCACCTCCCTGACTAAGGCCCTTCTCCCCCAATCGCTCAGTTTAGATGGCTGGCCAGCTCTAGGAAGAGTCCTGGTGGTTTTGAACTTCTTCCACTTACGGATGATGGAGGCCACTGTGCTCATTGGGACCTTCAAATCAGCATAAAGTTTTCTGTAACCTTCCCCAGATTTGTGCCTCGAGACAATCCTGTCTAGGAGGTCTACAGACAATTCCTTTGACTTCATGATTGGTTTTTGCTCTGACATGTCAACTGTGGGACCTTCTGTAGACAGGTGTGTGCCTTTCCAAATCATGTCCAATCAACTGAATTTACCACAGGTAGACTCCAATTAAGCTGCAGAAACATCTCAAGGATGATCAGTGGAAACAGGATGCACCTGAGCTCAATTTTGAGCTTCATGGCAAAGGCTGTGAATACTTATGTACATGTGATTTCTCAGTTTTTTTATTTTTAATAAATTTGCAAAAACCTCAAGCAAACTTTTATGTTAAATCATGTTAATAATTTTTATCTCTCTCTCTCTCTCTCTCTCTCTCTCTCTCTCTCTCTCTCTCAGTAGTTTATATTACTTTTAAACTTCTGCCTAGGAGATTTGGTACAGTGGGTCTTGTCAGCAGTTGGAGCATCCATATCCATTCCAACATTACATGTGGCAGCACAGTACTTTAATCAGATGATGATGGTGCAAAACTTCACCGCAGAAAACGCAGCAAAGCTGAGGTTAAAATTGATTTCAAATCCAAGAAGTATATTATATTTCCATACATATATAATCTGTTAGATGTGAAACTAAAATGCAACTATGAAAAAGCCTAATTAAAAAAGTGGGTTTTAGGATTTTTTTTTAATGTTCCACTGTGTTAGACTGATGTATCTCTGTACATAGGAATGGCAAATTTTTGGTGCATAACAGCTGAAGGCTGCCTCACCACTTTTTATGCTTAGCTCTTGGAGTAATAAACAAATTAGCGTTCAAGTATCTAACCTTACAACTGGGAACATAAGAGAACGGGCACTAAGAAGGAGCAAGATAACTCGGAGGTTTTCATACCATTAATAAAATTTTTAAATTTTGTCTAAACAACACAAGTAACTGTTGTAACAATGCTAAAACTGGTGAGATATGGTCAGATTTTTTTTACTGGTAAGATTCTTTCTTTCAGTCCAATTAGAATTCCATTATATTTAAACAAAAAACCCATGAATTCATTTCTCATCACCTTGAGAACTTAGAAGTGTTAACTCCTGCCATGCTACTTAAATAAAAAATGAATAAAAAAAATGTGGTTCTAGCTGCTGCTAGCTGTAGTTCTAGCTTCTAGTTGTAATGTGCACTTTGAAGTTTAAGTCATAGTCCAAAACAATGCCTAAATTCTTTCTTTCCTTTTTAAAGTCAAATGATTTGTTTGTAATGTATTTACTTTTTCATTTCTGCCAGCAACTGAGATGGTTTTTCCTTGTTTAGCTTGATGAAATTACTACTCATCCATTCTGAAATGCAAGTGAGACATTGAATCAAAGAACACAGAGCTTCAGGGTCATCAGTTGCTATGGATAAATAAGCAAAGCTACTTTTCATCTGCACTGCTGTGGTAATTTTATCTCATTTTGTGATAATCTGGCTTTATATAAGCATGTAGATTAAAAATAACAGTGAGCCCAGAACAGGTTCTTGTAGTACCCCAAAAATTCTTCTCCCATGACATTTAATGATACTACACTAATTATAATAATGATGATGATGATGATGATAATAATACACACATTGGCATAGTATAGAAGACACAGGAGTAGTAAATGTCAAGTGGTATATGTCAAAATGTCAATCAAAGATGATTGATGACTTGATGCCCCCCTCCTCTGACTGGTGGATTTAAATGATGCGCCTCACTCCCTGTCAGTTGATTGGTCAATAATATCCATAGTACAGGAAGTCTGACAATTAAGTGGAGACCATTTAGTTTGTCAGACTTCTGTGGGTAGTGCACAGGTCCATATTCTAGAATATCTTATCTAATATCTATTTAGTTAGCATGTCGGCACTGTTCATTTCAATATATGTGGTATATTTCCCTGGTCCAAGGGTTTCTTGTCAAAAGGTTAAAATAAACAGAGATACAAGATAGCCCTATTGAAACAGCAACATTTGTTATTAAGTGTATGGGTGGTTTGTCTTGCATTCTGATTCTTAAAGTTGTATCAAACTATTGTTAATTTCAAAGCAAAATGCAGCCAATAATTTTGTTTATAACTAAATTAAATAAACCTTATAAATAGAACCCAGTGCTTGATATACTAATCGCTATCCTTAAATGCTACTTCTGTGTTTTATTCAGTTATAATATTTAATATTATTTAATTTGCCTTTTGCAAGTTTTATTTAAAAATTAACTCTTTAAGACATATTCAGACTATTCCAGACTGCACATGTCAAAAAGCTTATTATTTATTTCACAAGGTTTCTTTTCATGCTGGTTTTGTCGCCTATCAATTTTTTTATACATCATTGCAGTTTTTCAAATTGTAATAACTGCTTTATAACTCCACTTTTTCATGTGATTATTTACTTCATAATTAACTTTATTTATTTAATTATTTTGGCACAAATGTCATTACAATCAAGACTACCAGTCTAATTCATATTCTAAACTCCAATAGTTAATGTTCTTCCTGAATCAGGAAGAATACAAACCCCAACTTTTAGTGCCAGATAAGGTCCTAACAATAGCAGGCTAATGTTAATTAGCATAATATAGGGTGGCCCACGAAAAAGTAGCCCGCCTCCCTGGCGAAAAAAGGCACCCTTCCATAAAGAAAGAAAGAACTTGAAATGCAAAAATCTTTACTCACTCTTTACAGAAAGTGCTGAAAATGATCTCCTTGTGCATCAATACATGTCGCTCAGCTCGTACTCGCACGTTTGCACTACGTCTACACAGCTTTCGTGATGAGGGTAGTCAATCGGCGCACCACTCTAACAGGAAGGCGGGCTACTTTTTCGTGGGCCACCCTGTACTAGCAGATGTTAAATAATGTTTTTTCCCCAACTCTTTGCAACCCCATGGAACTGCCTAAATAGATGACAGTCTAGCTGATAATATACCGCAGAACACGTCAGTTGGCGTGTGCTGTGAGCTTAGGGTGACCCCCTTGATGTTTTGGTCTTAATATGTTTTTTTAATTTCCTCTGTGACTTGTAAATTTAGTATTTTACTGTCTTATATTTGTAATACTAGCTTGATATGGATATGGGCAAGTCAATGTTTCATTTTGGAATAATAATGTCTAGCTTAACTCTGACCTTGACCAATGTCGCCGCACAAACCCTGTTCCTTTCACTCGTATTCAAGAAGAATGCAGCCACTTCTTGATTCTTAGAATTGCAGCTCAAACTTACATCCCCTACACCCTGAATGCTACTAAGGCAAAGGGTGGTTTTTCACAAACAGAGGGTAAAAGCAGTTTTCAATGATATATGTCACATGTAACCTGGACTACCTAAAAGAAACAATAACCCACACAGTTTTAGTAAAATTGTAATCATTGTGCTTACAAATATAATAGATATTATGTAACTATCGACTAAAACATTTTCCTTCCTGATATTCCTAACGTGTCCAAAATAAGCCTAATCATCAGCAATGTAGTGTATATGCTCATATAACATACTATAACCATTCTTATTTTTCAGGGGTTCATGGAATGCTATTACCAAGCATTAACAGAATTTCTAAAACTGTACATATTTTTAGCTGAGTTAAGGATCCACATTGCGGAAGCAATTCGTTTTTAAAAGTGAAAATTCTACTCCGACACCTCCAGAGTGAACGGGTCACACTTGAATAAGCGATTACCAGAAGCAGGATTCGAACCCACGCAGGCATTTGCCCCTTGGATCTTAAGTCCAATGCCTTAACTATCTCAGCCATTGTTGTCATAGAAAAAGCCGCCTAAAATACCATTTTGCTACTACACGAATACAGTGGTCATTTTTCAGATCCTTCCACAACATGTGTTGCCTGCATGGTGGTTGGGGGGCGGGGGACCAGAAGGGGCGATTCACATTTCAGAGGCAGCAGGTGTGTCCTGATCAAACATTATGCTAATGCAAGCGATGTTCACACATATAGCCTTTAACCTCAGGGCGTATCTTCTGGAGGACAGACATCTGCTTAAAAAGATCTCCTTGTTACAAAGGCGACTTTTTAAAAAATTCCGGACTCTTCGGCTTAGATGTTAGCCCCCGTACACCGACCCATTACACGGTTGTCCTTTTAAAATGGGCGGCAAAGGGCACACATTTGCTAAAAGAAATTACTGTCCACATTTCCAAAAAGCCATGCTCTTTTCTGTCTATATAAATAATCGTGCAGACCGGTCCATTACCCTGCTTACCGCTAAGAACTGAAGATGACTCCGAATCTCTTAGAAAGACAAAATGGTGCGTCTTCATGATCTCCTTAGAACAATGCTTTCTATTTATTTATTTATTATTTATGGATAGGACTAAATGAAATATAATTATTGTTAATACAGTCTATGAAACCCGAGAGTCACGGCAATCAAGATCACGGTATGGTATATTATTGATTATTACATGCGTCAAACGAGTATGTTTTAACAAACGTATTGCTGAATCCTTATATTTTATCCTTAGTATTAATATTTCCAAGTTGATTCTCCAGTAACCCCCTTTTTAAAAAAATTATATCTGTTTAAAACGAGAGGGGCTGGGGATTTAAAGTCAAAAATAATCATAGGTTACCGTTAATTATTATGCTCAGTACCATGTGTGTAGGCGCGTGAGTGTGCTCGTGTGTCTGTATAAGTTGTAGCACTTTATTTCTATCTTTCTACATGTATGATGATTAATGTACAAATACAACATTCATATTACTGAAGTTTTTTGTGTTACTGAAAACGGGTAATCCACTCAATTAAGTTTTGTCTCGGCGTCTGAAAATTCAACCAGGGCCTCTCCTCTGAGAATATTCAGGAGTGGTTTAAAAGCGCAGGCAGGTTGTGTATTAGCTTTGACATAACAAGATGTCAGTAATCTGAACTACGTACAGAAGGGCCCACTTGTGAAATGCGTACTCGTTCGAAACGGACTCTCGCATTAGCCGGAGATTCTCTGCATAGGGCCACATGTTTTTAAAAGTCTGAGATAACAAAACATTTTTGCTTTATAAACTCATTTGGACAGCCGGGTGGAACCAGATTCCAGGGCTGAACAGGTCCAGGAGCTTATATCGATGCGAGTGCTCAGTAGACATACTACAACTGTGTTTTCATTTGTTTCGATAAATGAAATGTAATTATTTTATTACAGACTAGTAGCCCCAAAGTCCGGATGATTTTTAGACGTATCAAGTGTGTTGTTGAATAATTGGGTAAATGATTATTATATGTTCCTGTATTTATGAGATTATATCTTAATGCACAGGGAACCCGAGACCAGGCTTTCTGTTTTTATTTACGTCTTTAGATTTTAAAAAGTTTGTATCCAGACATGCATTTTTCTGTGGTACCTGTTTCTTTATCCGCTTTTTTCACAAAGGTAAGGTATCTTTGCAAGATGGTCATATAAAGTTTTACTTTTGCTTCGGCGCTCAAGTCACCGCGTTCAAATATGACTTTCATTTGTTTATCCAGTTCGCTTTCCGTAGCATTTAAAAGGTCGCTGGAAGCCGGGGCTTTGATGCAATTGAGCCTTTTGTTTTCGAGGTACTGACAGCAAATGGACACCTTTCCAGATATGGCCCAGATATACTATAACATCAGGACCAGATCTGGCATACAGACCTGGTCCAGTGTCTTTTTGCACAACGGCCCAATACTGGCGCAGATCAGGATTTTTTACCTGGACCAGATTTAAACCAGAGCTGGACCAGCATCAAATAATTCTGTTAAAATCCGGGCCTTTTCTGGCACACATTCATTACAGTCCCAGACTGATTCTGTGCTAGATCTGGCCCCTGTAGAGCCAAGTTCTTAAAATCACCTCAGCTTCTAATCTGGTAAGGCAAGTAGGGCTAACTTTTGGTGAAATATTGAAAGAATGTAGATCTTGCCTTAACGAATGAGTAACACAGGGTCATCCTCCTAATATTTAATTATACCTAATTATGCCATGGTCTATAAGAACAGCCTCGAGAAATCAAGGAATGGACTAATCAAGGTCACAAAATGATTCTACAGAGATGCTAGCTTACTTCAACTCCAGTTGAGTTGGCAGTGTATACCTTTGTTGGTGGCACTTTCCAAACACATAACGTGAAGAAAAAAAAAAAACAAACAAGAAAAAAACCTGCAACTCATGACATAATTTATAGCAATATCATCTAAAGGCCCTGTTGAGTTAAATAGTATTTTATATATAGAATCTAAGTGTCTAGTATTAAAAGTTAAGAGAAAAATAACTCAATGACAACTTTGATTATATAACTGGTTTATTTATTGTCTTGTTATGTAAACTCAGTGCAGTTGCATGGATCAAAAGCTGTAACTACAATTACAAACAAACATATTAATACAGCATATTGAGTATTTAACAGTTCAAATATCCAGTAACATGGTTAAAATATAGAAATATAAAATGAACACATTTGCACAAAAGTGTAGGATGCAAGTACAAAAATGACAAAATCTACCCAAAATAGTAAAAACAACAATAAACTTGACTACTAAAGTGTATTTACATCAGTCCTGATTCAGAAGGCACTGCTGCCTGCACTCTCCTGCAGCGTTCCTTGCGACCACCACCACGGTCAGATGCCAAATTGAACCATCTAATAGCAAATTTATTAATGTCCACATCTGTAGCTTTGGCTGCCACTTGACTCTGGTGAACTGCACCTGCAGGCAAACACAGAAAAATAATTATCAGAAACATTAAATGGCAAACCGTTGCTTTAAGGCAGGGGTTCTCAACGTCGGTCCTGGGGACCCCCCTGTCGCTGCAGGTTTTTGTTCCAACCAGCTTCTGTTTTTAATTGAACTCCTGGGCTAATTAAGTGAACTGATATTTCCCAAGTTCTGTGTTTAAGGAACAATACATTGATTAGAAAACTAAGTTTGCTAAAAAAATATATATATATTAAAATGTACCAAGCAGTTATATAGGAATAATGTATTTTTTTTTTCTTTTTAATAGTATTTTCATGTTGATTTTCATCCTTGGTGTTTCAATTGTTTAATTAATCCATTATTTACTAATTAGTGGGTCTGACTCTAAAGTAGCTGCAGCCTTTGATTATTCAGTGTTGTTTGCCTGGGTGTCTGCTCTGCTCGTTTTAAGTTGTCATTAATAAGATACAATGGAAAAACTGCACAGAGAAAGGGCAAAGTATAATGAAATCAACAAAAGAGAGTTAAGCATTTAAATCTATAGCAAAAGCAGAAATATTTATAAATGTCTTATAAATGTAAAAATCATGCTGCTATGCTTTTCTGAATGTCGAATAAAAGAAAAAAAAAAACCAGCTAATTAAATGAGATCAGTGCTATCAGGTGTTGTCACTGATTAGGAATCTGGTTGGAACAAAAACCTGCAGCCACAGGGGGTCCCCAGGACCGACGTGGAGAACCCCTGCTTTAAGGCATTTTCCACTAATAGAAATGGTGAAATAAGGGTTGGCACTTGCACTACTGCAGCGTTTCTCAACCTTCAAGTATTTGCAACCCAAGTTTTCATAACAGTTTTAATCGCGCCCCCCTAACGTTTTTTTGAAAGGAGCCCACTAATACCAATTTGTTCTTTTTTTAATTAATGATATATCCTAGATGCATATTTTATTATACCTACTTAACTGATCGACATTTATCTAACTCTATATTTATTGTTCTAGCATCAGAATGTAGTTTAAGTTCATTTGTTTTGGTTTCAATAGATGTATTTTTCATATTTTCAATTCTTGTTTTCTTTTTTTCACATCTTTGCGTCCCCCATTTTGTTACTTCGCACCTCCCTAGGGGGGCCCCTCAGAGTTTGAGAACCACTGCACTACTGCATAATGACCACACAGCAACATGTTTTGAATACAGGAGAAGCAAGTTTGACTAATGATATGAAATCATCTATGCTTGATTTTAGTGAACTTATTTTTAATACTGATCAATGAAGGCTGTGTACAGATTGTGGACTGACTTTTTTTGTAGAGCTAGTGTAAAAATATTCAATATGGAAATATTGACAATTCAATTGTAAGGTTGAATTAAGATTGCAGTTTTTCTCTAATTCTTTACTTATTATTTGGGGTTGTGGATAAAATAGTGCGATTAGCTCATTTTAAATATATGATTCTTTGTTATAAATGCATAAAAACCCGAAACCCACTTCTAATGCTCTTTCTTGATGTACAGGAAACTCCAAATACTCCTAAGAATGTGGCAGGAGTTTTAAAAGGAGCAGAAAGTGTTAGACACCTGGAAAAATATTTTATTTAATAATTGCTATTTTCCAGAAATCTGAAATACTTAGGCTATATCTTAAATATGTCATTTTCTAATCTGCTTAATTCAGACCAGGGTCATGGGGGAGCTGGAGGCTTACCAGCTGGCTTTGGGGCACATTCAGGAACAAACCCTGGACAGGAAACCCATCTAATCGCAGGGTGAGTACACACAAAGGCCATTTTACAATACACTGAACCTATATGCCTTTGAACAGTAGGTGGAAACTTGAGCAGACAAAGGAGAACATGCAAACTCCACACAGAGAGGACCCAGGAGGCAAACCCTGGTCTCCTTACTGCAAGTCAGCAGCACTATCACTGAGCCACCAAAGGCATAAAATGTAATATCTTACTACAATTAGACTAATCTCATATAGTTGGATTTCTTGATACTTCTGCATAATAAGAGTTTTGGTTGCCATTTGACTGAAGGCCCGTTTTTCATTCACTCCCTTCCAGTTTATCTTTTTTGCAACATCATCTCCAAAAATATGTGAAAGAATATTCCAAGTGACACGCTTGGTATCTTGTCCTCCGATAGATGCCAGTACAGAAATCTACAAGGACAAAAGATAATATACAGGCAGTGACTTTAGAATTAAAATACTAAAATATATGCATAAACAGCATTAATGGTCACTCTGAAGTATGTCTTTTGACTTTGATGTGATGTTTGGCATTCTGACAAATATTGCTAAAAAGTTACACTTTCCGAAGTAAAAAGAAAAACAGCCGAATATTCGTTTCAACTTTAACTGTAATTCAATTCAGTAGACATTAATTTTGTAATAATAATAGTACTGTATATAACAAAGGAAGCACAAAATTCATGGATTGTAATGTTCAGAAAGTTCAAATGATTTATCATTTATATTTGCAACTCTTGTTGTTGTAAAAGGATTTTTTCTTGTAACTGTAGGACACTGTAGAGCTATTAAATATTTTCCTAAACATAGTCCCTTACACAATAAACATCCTGTAACAGATAACCCACCTAACAGCTAAAACAACTATATTAGTGCAAATTTTGGATGACACTTATGTAAATATTACATCCCCATGCACAAATAATTGTAAAGTCACATGGGTATTGTGTGTAAAACATACAGTACTTACCCATGATAAATAATTACTAAAGAAAAAAAAATGCAGACAGACTTATTTCAGACATTCTACCCATGTCATGCCATACCTTATAACTAATTTAGAAACATAAAATATTTTCCATTGAGAAATAACTGATTTTACAGTTTCTGATGTTGCCTATGTTAGCATATAATGTGTAGATTTGGTCTTGGCCTATTATGTACAAAAGAATTAGTAATTGTTTAAAATTATGACAAAATCCAAGTGAATATTTTAAATTAACCAGAATCAGAAAGAGAACAAAGTCTAGCTTTGCAATCCATACCATGTTCTTTTTCTTCAAAGCATTGGTTGGTTGTTTCAACCAGGCCTCCAATGATTGTAGAGGAAACTGGACCTCCTCAGGCATATCAGGTGAGCATTCAATGTTTAGCCGCCCAGATAGTGAACTGATCATGACAGCCAATTGTGAAAGCTGGTGCTTCACATGTTCGAGCAATGTGAGGATATGAAGATCTGCAGCTGAAAAATAAATACCAACAAAATATAAAAAGGATACTATTCATTTGAATACTTTGAAAAGGCAATGAATCCTACTCTTGCACTTTGAAGCAAACATAACAACATCCTTTGGAACATATAAAATTTAACATCTTAAAAACCAAAACCCTAAAAATCAAGGAATATACTGGCACAAAATGAACAGGACAACAAATATTATTGCATAACTAATAACTTGTTGAATTATGCTCCGATATGTTCAAACATTTGTTGAATATGTGAAACAAGTACAGTCAATGTTCTGATCATAACTTACCAGTACAAGGTATTGGTTCTGTTCCACATTGACCCACTCTGTAAGTAGGCTTGAAGAGTTCAGAAGTATTTTTCATTTTTGGAAGGCTCGTGGAAATTTGTTGATGTATTTTCAGAGAGCAATAGTGACTGGTAAGGAGGTGGCACCTGAAGCAAAGAATGTGGTGGTGAGCGACAAGGTGGCACAGATGGTAAAGGTGGTGATGGTACCTGAGGTGCAGAATGTGGGGAGAACATGCAAGGTCCAGTTGACTGTTGAGGTTTTGAAAATCTTGTCAAGGGAACTTTTGTTTTATTAGCCAAGTCTTCATGTTCACTTTCATAGTTAGTGTCGCCATAGTAGTGGCTGTTTACAGAAGATTAAATGTGCATATATTACTCAAAACAAAAGTTTCATACATTCAATAAAACACAGGTGAAGTTGAATCAAACTTACATTGGTTTAGGTGCTCTTTTCACCCTGCCTATATCCTCCTGATCATCTGAATCCAATTCTGAAGTTTGACACGTCAAAGACGTCTTCATCCCTTGCCATGCAGACATGTAATCTCCTAAAAGCATTTCAAAAAGTTAATATCAGGTGATGTAAACAATGTGCAATATAACATTATCACTTCTGTGATCTTTTAAATCGCTACGACCTAGGCCACATTTGCACCTAGCATTCACATATTTTCTTTTTTTGTAATTGCATCACAGTTTGATAGCATTTAACCACCAAAGTGAAACTAGGAAAAATTGTAAGAGACCTATGTGAGAAAGTAAGATTAGATTTCAATTTGGATAAATGTAATCACTAGAGGGTGGCGCAGTGGGTAGCACTGCTGCATCGTTGTTAGGAGACCCGGGTTCGCTTCTCTGGTCCTCCCTGTGTGGAGTTTGCATGTTCTCCCTGTGTCTGCGTGGGTTTCCTCCCACATTCCAAAGACATGCATGTTAGGTGTATTGGCGATTCTGAATTGTCCCTAGTGTGTGGATATGTGTGTGTGCCCTGCGGTGGGCTGGCGACCTGCCCAGGGTTTGTTTCCTGCCTTGCGGCCTGTGTTGGCTGGGATTGGCTCCAGCAGACCCCCGTGACCCTGTAGTTAGGATATAGCGGGTTGGATGATGGATGGATAATCACTAGAGTTGCATGTTAATGAAAGGTGTGAACTAGGCCCTGATTTCTCATGAACACTAGTATGAACGTATAAAGGTTGTTGAAAATGAGGCTTGGAGACATTGAAAAAAATCACAAGATTGCAACATGAAAATAAGGCCTTAGACAAATGTTTGTTGCTTTTCTATTAAAAAAAAATGAACATAGCAAGAAACCAATATTTTACAGCAATATTTCTCTGGTGAAAGGGATTAAGTCGGGGACATACGACTCGTATCTTGAACATTTCAATTACCGTAGGACTTTAGTACTCTAACGTCATTCTTGGTCCAGTCAGGGCCTGGTTCCTCGGCATATCTTGCTGCTTTGTTGAGTATTTGATCGCTCTTATAATTTGGCCAAAAGGTTGTGCCATCACTGTACCAAGACTGTGGTATAACAGAAACAGCTTTTTGTTCATCTAAAAACTGAACTACCAGAAACATCCTGCAAAAGAAAAAAAAAATACAATGCTTAAAATAAACATAATATTTACATGTTGCACACAAAATGCATTATCCAAACAGCAGGTGATACCACCTAGCACATCCTCATCCCTCATTTTAATAAAACCAAGAATGCTTTTTTGACTATGGATTAAAGATAAGCTTTGTATTGTAGTTTGCAATGTGCAGCAAATTTACCCATTAGCCATAGAAAAACATATTTATACACAAATGAAAATGATATATAACAAAGTACAGTGTGATGTGTATAAATACATCAACAGTACAGTACTTACAAAATATAAACGTGATTCCATTTGTCCTGACTGATGAACAAGTAGAACAATCAGAAATGCTATTTACATACAATAACTGTTGGATTTAATATTTTTGAGAATGAAGTAAAAGTATCGCTACAGAACCTCCTCTGTGGGGCAGAACTATGCACTTTTGACTGATGGCTGACACATTTGCATACTTGATTGTTTCGGATATCTGAGAGATGCAATATATATTTAGGAAATCTGACTTAAATGGATAGGTAAAGACAGACTTCTTCAAAAACACCTTGTACACAACATAGACTTGTTCACTGGATTCAATAATATTGTATATCCTGCATACATCATTGCCTATAATGAAGACATTATCCGCTGCTGAAACTTTAATAACCCATTGTTCACAACGCATTTGCCGGTACTGTCGAAGTACAGAAAGTCCATCTGGAACTGGTCCAACATAATGTGGTTTTTCCAAAGACTTTGATACCAGACCAGTGGGTGTGCAAGCAGTTCGCTTAGACAGTCTTCGGACAATCTGAGCAAGTGGACGTTCAGGCTTTCTCACAAGTTTAAGTCTTTGGAGGTGGTTTTCATAAGGGAAAGATGAAAAGCAGTCTAAGGAGCCGTGCCGCTGTACATCCAGAGGAAAATGGACTAAACAATGTATATTGTATACAAGCTGTTCTTTGCCATAAATCTCGCCAAAATGGTTCACAAATGTTTGAAGCAATGTTTGAGCATACTGACAGTAGAATGAAGAAAGCACGGGACTGACTAAAATTGAGATGGCAGAGAACAACAGCATGAAGTTGCTATACATTCTGTTATCCAGGAATGAACACAGAACAACAGGGCCCGTGTAAAGTAGAAACAGTCTAAATTCTGTTGCTTTCCAGCGGTCCATTTCTTTCAGTGTCCTGGGTTTCCGGGCAAATTCCACTGGTATACAAGGTCGCAAGTCATTTAAACAGTCAGATAATCTAGTAATATTTGCAGGTAATCAAACATTTAGAGGACCTCTGAGCCAAATATTTAACAATTTCCTGACAACCCCCAAACAAACCAAATGCATGTAATCAACTGGAAACTGTGATACCATGCCAATGCTTGTTCCTTGAAAAGCATGCAAGCCGAACTGATGATGTTCTTCATCAAGTGTTTGTGAAAAAGATTCATCTGTTCTGAGTGTGTATTCAGTTAAAGGAAAAGTCATCCTGTTGTTGACATACTGCCCTCGCTGTGCACATTTGTCACATCCATGATATCCATTATGTGCTTTTGTGTTCTTTAAAAAAGCCCTGGCAGGTGTGTCACACACAACAGAATCTACTTTCAGAAAGAGCAATTTGCCATTAAAAGAAAACCCATTTTCTAATTCCCTTAACTCGGTAACAAAATCTTTCATAAACTCCTCAGATGACTTTGGTTTGTTTTGTCCACAAAATTAGTCCAATAACAACCGGCACCATCATAAGAAGGTTGAGGAGAAGTCCCAAAATAGGCCAAACCTGAATGCTAGCGCTTTTAAATAAGGGCAACCCATCCACATTGATCTGCAACTTCAGGGTAAAGCCTTCTGTGACTGAGCTTATGGTATCTGACAGACTTTTACAGATTGAGGCAAGGATACCAAAATAGTAATAATGGCCACCACCCTTATTCTGAATAGAATACCCACTTTTTTAGTATTGAGGAGAGTTCTTGCATCTTTTGGGAGTTCAGGATGATAAAGTCTCAACAACCCTAAAAGTGCTGTTAGAGCAACAAGAGATATTCCAAAGGTTAAAGCCCAGTTACAGATACTGTCACCGAGGCTACATGGGTCTTCTAAATTCTCATCAGAATGCAGATCCAAATCAGACTCCTCCTCAGAAAAGTCTGCTGACTGAGGACATGCAAAAATGTCTTCTGTGTTGTCTTTATAAATATCCTCATTCTGAACATCCTCATTCTCCACTTCCATTTTCAAAGTCATTTTGCTCCACTCTCTCCTCATTTCCAAGATCACCTTCCTCCATCCTTTCCCCATTCCTAATTCTGAATGCAAAGTTAAATCTGCAGTTCTCCCTCATTTGCTGAAGTATCCTATCAACATCTCTGCGTGCTCTCCGTCTGAGGGTTGAACCCGATACCACAGAATCCGCCATTTCTCACTGCTGATCACCACGATGCATGAACTGCAGGTCATAAATATACTTTTTACTATTTACTATTTCCTTCTGTGTATGTTTAACATGTTATTGTAAGATATTGTGTGTCTAACTTTGTGTACATACTGCTTACTGGTAAGCAAATATGTAAATAATGTTTGAGCTAGCTAAAAAAGCAGCTTACATTATTTAATTCAAATATAAACCAGCAACAGTATTTTTTTGTTAAATTTAAGCTTGGGCTGTACACCACACCCACTGAATAGCATGCTACAAAATATACATGTCTTAAAAACAAAGGATGATTTTACTGTCAATTTGATAAAAATAAAAAACATTCAAGTGATGTCTACAGATCTGCACTAGAATTCCACATTTTAATTTATACCAAAAAAAAAAATATATATATATATATATATACAAACATTAAATGCTGTTATCTTTACTGTAGGCATTAAAACAAAAATAGCCTTGGTGCCCTGTCCTGGATTTGTTTCTGCCTTTGGCCCAATGCTAATTGGAATAGGATCCAGCAGCTCATGCAACCCTGGTTTCCATTAAGTGAATAAGAAAATGACAAAAATAGCTACTACCTATCAGCAATAATGCAAGAGGTAACGAAATAAAGACTATTACTGCAGATGATCCTTGCTTAAATAAAGCAGATCTACAAACACAATTAATAGCTTTTTAAATGTGTACCAGGATTAGACAAAAGCCACCACAAATAATAAATGAAATCATTACTGACAGGTAAATGTCTCCATATCACTTAAATTGTCAGTCAGTCATTTTCTAACATGATGGGCAGTGTTATGGGGGTTGCTGGAGCCTATCTCAGCTAGTATAGGGTGCAAAGCAGGAACAAACCCTGGATAGGGTGCCAGTGCATTGCAGGGTGAACAAACACACAAACCATACACTAGGGACAATTTATTTTATCCACCTAATCTGCTTGTCTGTGGACTGTGGGAGAAAACTGGAGCACCCAGTGGAAACCCATGTAGACATGGGGAGAACATGCAAACTCCACAGAGAGAAGACCTGGGATGTGAACCCTGCGGTCTCTTTACTGCGAGGCAGCACTCCTGCAATGCCGCCCTCACTTAAATTGTAACCTATATCGCTTAAATTGCAATATGACAAAAAAGATACTAATTAATTTACAAGGATTTTTTTTTATTACTTCGCAGAAGCCAGCAAGATACCATATATGTGAATATATATTTACCAGTCTAATTTGAATATTCACAGCCATTAATTTTAAAAGGACAGAGAAAATACATGTAATGTACAGATTATGCTTGACAAATGTTGCTAGTTAAAGTATATATCCCCATCAGGATTCTGCAAAAATATTTTAAATAAAAAGACATTAACGTTAGTACTTTTTGTATCTAAATTAAATAAAACGTTCATATATTTTTATCATGTAATTTTTGTACAAATATTAGGAGTGCAACCTGAATCCTAGCACTTTATTAAAGCAAAGAACTCAGAAAAAGACTAAACTGTGTAACCTTTCATCAACTAAACCGACACTGAGAAAGTTTAAAACAAACTACCACAGGCGTAGGTCCGTTGAATTAAAAGTGTTTCGTGACCGGCGGTTCGCCTAAACCACATTTCCCCATATTGGCTGGACGAACACCCAACCCTCTTTTCCCAGCTCTGACGGACGGTCGCGCTCGATTCACTAGTAGGTCCTCTGACATGCCCCCCGCTTAGACGATTCACAAACGTAACCCTCTCCAGCGGTCGCGAAGCCACTTACATGGGAAAAACAAAAAGGTTAGAAAACAATGTCTTAAATCAGTTTTTGTTTTCCTCTAGCGTATCTGAAATAAGCCCACGTTCAACACAAAACGTTTAATAAATAATTTTGAACACCGCGCCTACTAACCCTTATTTGGTGGAGCCTAAAATATTCAGCACATGAATTTAACATCGTGGCCTAAATATGTACAAATACTAAAAATGATTATAGTGACATGTTAACATTTCACCTTAACCTGCTATGATAGCAACACATTAAAAAATAATTAGCAAAGCTACCTATATGTAAAAAGCTTCTGAACTTCTCACAACTTTTAAAAATGAATTTTTGACTCACTTCCTCCCAAAACAATTCCGTTGTCTGTAAAAGTTTTCAGACTGCTCGTTGTGGCGCGCAAATTTGAGCGCGAACTCAAAACATAAGCGTGTTCAGCTCTTGCGGAAAGAGAGTGAACTGTCAATTCATGTACATGACGAAATGTGGGCGGATCCATTTCTCCCTCCCTTTAAAGCACGAACTGAGCTTGCCGGAATAGGGACGGATCTGTTATATTTAAAAAAAAAAGAATGTGACTGCTGTACGACTTTGCCATGTTGTGGCCGGATCTGTTCCTGAGTCAGCTGCTGTCGGGGTAGGTACATCTTGCGCTTGTATTCATATGTATACTCTCGAACCTATTAAACTAGTAATGAAAGGAATAGCAGTGCTTAATAGGGCTCTGGGAAACATTCCTTTCTGATTTTAAAAGGTTTTTTTTTCTTTTTAACGGTAATTTTGTTATCGCGGAGATTTATTAACGGCGCAACAATGCTTCTTTCAGCGGAGAGTTGAGTGCATGTGTTACTGCGGTATGTTTTAAGCTACTTCACCAGGCACAGAGTATCCAATATAATACAGTACTAGTCAGGGTCTATTGAGGATCAGGATTTCACTTTCTTTATTAAATCTGTACTTCCTTTTTTCATCTTGTTCATTGTTCGGTAAACCTTATTTTTTGGTGGATCAGAACATTTTGCTTACACTCCACTCATTATTCTCTTTATGTTTTTAACTGTTAACCCTACATTTGTAAGTTTCAGCAGTCCTTTGAAAATATTTCTGTGACCGTAGTAAGTAGTAACTTAAACATATTGTGCAAAAATCCAGTCTACTCACTTTTAAAAGCTCTGCTTTGAATTTATCAATTCAACCAATATGTCAGCTTTGGATCCATCTCACTGCTGCAATTGGGCCTTCCTCTTTGTAGATTTAGGTTGCAGGGGAGCGTTTCTCATCCTTTACGTATTTGCGACCCGAGTTTTCATAACAGTTTTAATTGCGCCTCCTAACGTTATTTCGTAACGTTATCGGTTCGTATCGTGCATTGTGACAATGTTACTTTTCTTGGTGGTTTATTAAATTACAGATTTTTCAAATATTCATTTTTTCCCTGTGCTTAAAACTCATTAAAAAAAAAAAGTGTTTACAGCGATCGGGTCATAAGGCTATAGTGTGAACTCTTGCAATGTTAGTTTTCTCTGTTGTTCAAGGTTTTCTCAGTGGTGTTCAATGTTTTTACATTTAGTTTACTATTTTAGATATGCATTCTATCATATAATTAACTATATTTGTGCTTAAAAATCTTTAAAAAAATATATATTTACATACAGTTTGTATGGTCTGGAACGGATTAATTGTGTTTACATACAATCCTATGGGGGAAATTGCTTCGGTTCACGACCAACTCGGTTTACAACCAGAGTTTTGGAACGAATTGATTTTGATAAATAGGTTGAAGTTGCTATAAACAATTTAACAATATGTTATTAAGATGAATGTACTTCTTATTTAATTTTGGCACAGCAGTGCCACCCCACCAGCTCTTAATGCAGAGATGCCTGTGGAAATCTTCTTGGATTTCATTAGTGACTATCAACCTTCAAATTTTTGCTCCACAATTTTGATAATTGTTGCACATTTTATCCCGTTGATAACACTTTCAACACCAACCCAACCACAGGGAATGCACAAACCAGTATGTTTCTTCATGCCAGTCCCAAGCCCAGATAAATGGGGAGGGTTACGTCAGGAAGGGCATCTGGTGAAAAATGTTGCCAAATCAATATGCGGACAGCAATACAAATTTCCATACTGGATCAGTCGAGCCCCAGGTTAACGACAACCACCAGTACTGTTAGCCAACAGGGTACTAGCGGAAATTGGGATACTATTTACCAAAGAAGAGGGGGGAGATGTGTCAGGAGGAGAGAAGGAAATTAAAGAGAGCTGAAATAAGGGTAGGAACTTTGAATGTTGGCAGTATGACTGGTAAGGGGAGAGAGTTAGCAGATATGATGGGGAGAAGGAAAGTTGATATATTGTGCGTGCAAGAGACTAAATGGAAGGGGAGTAAGGCCAGGTGGTTTAGAGGTAGATTCAAATTGTTCTACCATGGTGTGGATGGGAGGAGAATGGCATAGGGGTTATTCTGAAAGAACAGTATGTCAAGAGTGTTTTGGAGGTGAAAAGTCTGTCAGACAGAGTAATGATTATAAAGCTGGAAATTGGAGGTGTGATGATGAACGTTGTTGGTGCATATGCCCCGCAAGTTGGGAGTGCGATGGAGGAGAAAGAAGTTTTTTGGAGTGAGTTAGATGAAGTGATGAACAGTGTACCCAAGGGACAGAGATTGGTGACTGAAGTGGATTTCAATGGACATGTTAGTGAAGGGAACAGAGAAAACAAGGAGGTGATGGGTAGGTATGGTGTCAAGGAGAGGAATGAAGAAGGTCAGATGATAGTGGATTTTACCAAAAGGATGGACATGTCTGTGGTGAATATGTGTTTTAAGAAGAGGGAGGAACATAGGGTTACATACAAGAGTGGAGGAAGATGCACACAGGTAGATTACATCCTATGCAGAAGAGTCAGTCTGTAGGAGATTGAAGACTGCAAAGTGGTGGCATGGGAAAGTGTAGTTAAGCAGCATATGATGGTGATCTGTAGGATGATGTTGGAGATCAAGATGAGGAAGAGCGTGAGGGCAGAGCCAAGGATCAAATGGTGAAAATTAAAAAAGGAAGACTGCAAGGTTGAATTTAGGGAGAAGGTTAGACAGGCACTGGGTGGTAGTGAAGAATTACCAAACAGTTGAGAAACTACAGCAGTTGTAGTAAGGGTGACAGCAAGAAGGGTGCTTGGCGTGACATCTGGACAGAGGAAGGAGGAAAAGGAAACCTGGTGATGGAATGGGGAAGTTCAGGAGAGTATACAGGGGAAGAGGATGGCAAAGAAGAAGTAGAATAGTCAGAGAGATGCAGAAAGTAGACAGGAGTACAAGGAGATAAGGCGAAAGGTGACGAGAGAGGTGGCAAAGGCTAAAGAAAAGGTGTATGATGAGTTGTATGAAAGGTTGGATGCTAAGGAGGGTCAAAAGGACCTGTACCGATTGGCTAGACAGAGGGACCAAGCTGGGAAAGATGTGCAGCAGGTTAGGGTAATAAAAAATAAAGATGGAAACATACTCACAAGCGAGGAGGGTGTGTTGATCAGATGGAAAGAGTACTTTGAGAGGCTGATGAATGAAGAGAATGGGAGAGAGAAGAGGTTGGATGATGTGGCGATAGTGAATCAGAAAGTGCAATGGATTAGCAAGGAGGAAGTAATAGGCCGGGAATCAATGAGGACAAATTCCTGGGAAGGACCGTGCTCCTCTTGTTCCTGTCTCCTTAATTGATGTCCCTTTTCAAAGAATTGGAGTCGATTTTGTCGGACCCCGAGAATCCTCAGCCCGAGGACACAAGTAGATTTTAGTTTTCGTGGATTATGCTACCAAATACCCTGAAGCTGTTCCGTTGCTCTCAGCTACTTCAAAAGCCATCCCATGGGAATTGGTAGGAGTCTTTGCACGAGTCGTCATCCCTAAGGAAGTCCTGACAGACCAAAGAACGCCTTTTACCTCGGAGACGTTCAAGGAAACGGCCAAGTTATTTAAGATAAAACACTTAAAGACCATTGTGTATCATCCTCAAACCGATTGGTCTGGTAGAGAGATTCAGTCAGACTCTCAAACAAATGCTTGAGACTGGGATCAGCTCCTCTACCTTTTCCTTTTTGCATATCGGGAAGTCCCACAAGCCTCAACAGGGTTGTCACATTTTGAATTATTATATGGATGACAACCCCGGTGAATATTGGATATTTTAAAAGAAGGATGGGAAGAAGAGGCTCTTCCCTCTACAACCATTTTAGAATATATTGTGCAGTTACGTGATAGATTTGGTAAAATTCAGCCCTTCCTTAAAAGTCACATGGAAGAGGTGCAAGCAGCACCGGTCCGACATCACAAACAAGACACATCTCTGTGGGAGTTCCACCCATGAGATTGAGTCATGGTTTTGGTACCTACCTCCCACTCTAAGTTGCTAGCCCACTGGCAAGTCCCATACAAAGTTAAGGAGAAGAAAGGACTTGTCAACTATTTGGTGAAACAACCCAATTGTCGGCTGAGGGAACAGGGTTATCATGTAAATCTGCTGAAACCGTGCAAGGACAGGGATCGCAATCCCTCCTCCGGTCAGCTCTGCTCACTTTCCTCACGTGAATAACCTTAACTTCAGTGCAGATTTGTGCCCCAGATAGCAACGGGAGCTGGAAACGGTTGTCCTGTCCATCCCAGAGGTAGTGAGTGTAAAACCCGGAAGGACCTCTCTAATTGAGCACAACATTGTGACAGAGCCCGGGATTATAGTCCGGGAACGCCCGTATGGCCTTCCCGAGGCAAAAAGAGCTTGCTTGGAACTAGGAGTAATAGAGGAAAGTCATAGTCCCTGGTTCAGTCCCATCGTCTTGGTCAGTAAGCCTGATGGCAGTTGGAGGTTTTGCAACAACTTACGTCGACTTAATCAAGTCTCCCAATTTGATGCTTATCCAATGCCTCAATTGGACGACCTCCTCGAGAGGCTAGGACAAGCCAAGTAGTTGACCACACTGGACATGACAAAGGTGTACTGGCAGGTTGCTTTAATGGACTCCACAAAGGTTAATACTGTGTTTAGCACCTCTAGCGGGCACTGGCAGTATCGTGTCCTTCCATTTGGGTTACACGGGGCTCGGGCAACTTTCCAATGTCTGGTGGACAAAGTGCTCCGGCCTCATAACTCATATAGTGCTGCCTACCTGGATGACGTGGTCATCTATTCCAGCACATGGAGAGAACACCTACAGCAGGTACGAGTGGTATTACGGACACTTGGTGAGGCTGGAAGTCAGATTAATCCCAAGAAATGTTTCTTTGGATTAAACAAAGCCAAATCTTTAGGGTACCTGTTTAGGGTACCTGGTTGGTCGGGGTAACATGAAGCCACAGTGCTCCAAAGTAGATGCCATTTTGAAATGGCCCCGTCCGCGAACCAAGCGGCAGGTCCAAGTCTATCTCAGGTTAGCAGGGTACTACCGCCAGTTTATGCCCTGATTCTCGGATTTGACAAGGAAGAGGGCCCCAAACAATGTGGTATAGACTGATAAGACCGGTGCTGTCTTTAGCGACTTGAAGCAGGCCCTTATGTCCACACTAGTCTTGAAAGCACCTAACTTTTCTATGCCTTTCATCCTGCAGACAAACGCTTTGGACACAGGGCTGGGTGCCGTGCTGAGCCAGATCGTCAATGGTGTGGAACACCCCATGTTCCTGAGTCAGAAACTGTTGGAACGAGAAACCAGGTATGCGACAGTGGAAAGGGAGGCTTTGGCGATCAAATGGGCTATTACGCAGGTACTACCTGTTGGGCCGGGAATTTGCCTTTGTTACGGACCATGAACCTTTACAGTGGATGGCCCTGCACAAGGAGTCGAATCCGCGGGTCACCCAGTGGTTTCTTGACCCACAGCCATACAAGTTTTCACTCGTTCATTGTCGAGGCTCTCTTCATGCCAACACCGATGCTCTTTTTTGGGTTCCTCTCGGTCAGGGACGCCTGAGCCGATGGGTCTGGGCTGTAGAAGGGGGCCTTGTCACACACGTGTGCATGGAAAACCGCTAAAGGGCTTAAATGAGGGCAATTCTGAATCAGACTGGGATGAGGCAGAGTGCACTGATTCTTTTTCTTGCTTACTGTACCTGCAGACCATTCATGGGAAATTCCACCTGGCCCTGTTGGCGTCCCTTCCAGCTCCGAACCTATAGATGAAGACCTTTCCGGTTTCGGCCTCCTTGATGTCATGTCCGGCCTTGAGCCTATGGTTGAAGACCCTTCCGATCCCGACACCTCTGAGGTCACATCCTGTCCTTTAAAAGCCTCCACCTTTCCCCTATTCCCTTAGTTCTGTTTTGGACACCTGTTTGTGCACATCAGTGCTATAATTTATTTGCAGTTTGCAGCCAGGAAAATGTACGGGTGGCTGCCCCAAACCTTGCTATGGCTCTTTGTGGAGTTTGTGACAATGTAAAAACTAACATCCTCATGGGTTCCCCAAGAGGATAATTTCTGATTGAGGTCTTCAGTTTGCTTTGCAATTCTGAAAATACATGTACAGTACGCCAAAGTTAGCAAACAACTAAGTTTAACATGGGCCAGCTCTAGCATTTTTGCTGCCCCAGGCCAAGTTGTAAATTACACACCCCCTGCCCCCCAAATGACACTGCCTCCCACCATACGACAAGAGTTTCATAAATGTAAGGTTATTGCTATTTTACCTAATGACGCAGGATTAGCTATATATCATTCTGTATATAATCTGATAATTTAACTAGATTATTAACTGATACATATAGTATATTCACATTTACATATGCTGTTTATGTGGACTAGAACAGGATATTTGTCTTTGATGAATTTTACAATTCTTGGTGAATTATACAAAAGGAATCTACACATTCTGAATTTATCGTAGAAATTTAGTACTGATCTATTTTATTTAAAAATGTGTAAACACCAGTAAGATGTAAACATAACAAACTTTATAACATACTAATACATAGGTTAATAACTTGATGGTCTGTGGTGGGCTGGCGCCCTTGCCCAGGGTTTCTTTCCTGCCTGGCATCCTGTGTTGGCTGGGATTGGCTCCAGCAGACCCCCGTGACCCTATAGTTAGGAAATAGCGGGTTGGATAATGGATGGATAACTTGATGGTAACTTTGTTTTATAAAGATAAAACTATTTTTAAAAAAGTAAATATTTGCTTAGAGTCCTTTACAATTATAAAAGTGCAACAATCTCTAAAATTCAAAAATTCTTTTTTTTTTATTTATCTTTGTCAACTGTGACAGACAGCCAGGGCTCTTGCCTGGCCAGTAAGCCTCCACACTGGGAGGATGGGGGGAGCAAGCATGGCCAGACCATTACCTCCCCTGCAGCGCTAAATGGCAGCCCTCTGGGTTGCAGCGGTGCCTAGGACTCCTGCAGGGCTTCATGGGAGTTGGAGTTTGGTGAAGCCCTGTTGGGATCTGTGGGCATTGCCAGGGGGTGCTGCAGCTGCTGAAGCTGCTGCTGAGCCCTGGAGAGCAGCACTTCTGCCACACGTGGAAGTGCTTCCGGAAATAGATCATCAGGCACCTGGATCACTTCCGGGTGCATTATAAAAGGAGCCAACAGCAAACACTTGGAGAGCCTGAGTCAGGAGTAGGGAAACGAAGCTTGCTCAAGGAGGAGTGGAGGAGAAGAGAGAGAGAGAGAAAGAGAAAGAAAAAAGAAAGGTGCTGTGTGCTTTTGGGACTGTGTTTTGGCTTGTGGAGAACAGGGAAGACGTTGCCCACAAAGAAAAAAACTAAATAAAATCGTGAGCTTTGAACTTGTGTTCTACGCCTGTCTGTGTCAGGTTGAGGTGGCGGTACGCCCCCTATTGTACGACAGAGCTTTAAAAAAAAAAAAAAATTTTAAATCCTCTATTGGTGGTGTTTTCCCAGGCTAGAGTGGTGGCTCTGAATGGCATAGTGGTGCCTCCAAGGCTAAGGAATGTTGCTAGAAATCTGAAAATCTGAAATCTGCTCCAGGAGTGCTGTATAGTGGCTCACCTTGTGCTTTAACCTCCAAAGGTCATGCGAAAAGACAATTTCTCCTTGGGGAATTAGTAATATATATATCATCCTCATCATAAATAAATAAATAAAAAATTCAGTTATCTCTCTCTGTCTCTCTCTCAGGTTGCTGAGAACCTGGCTTTGGGCACTATCATAGTGTTGAAACTGCCCTCCTGAAAGTTTTCAATGACCTCTCTATTATTACTGACTCAGGTGACGCGGCAGTCCTTCTCCTCCTTGACCTGTCTGCTGCCTTTGACACTATTGACCATGAGATATTGCTGATGCGGCTTGAACATCTTGTTGGGCTTAAAGGGGCTGCTCTTAACTGGTTCAGGTCATATTTAACTGGTAGACACTTTTCAGTTACTATAAATTCCTCTTTTTCGTCTACTGCTCCTCTTAAATATGGTGTTCCTGAGGGATCCATTTTGGGTCCTATTTTATTCTCTATATACCTTCATCCTATTGGAGCTATTTTTAGGAAATTCAACATTTCTTTTCACTGCTATGCTGATGATACTCGGGTTTATATTCCTGTCTGCAATAAATCAACTCCACAACTGTCTTATATAACATTACTTCTATTTATTATGTATTTTATTTATGTTCTTATATATTATTTCTATTTATGTTATTTGTTTGTTTTCTTTTATTCTATTATTGTAAAGCACTTTGGCCACCGCATTTCTATGTTGTTTTAAATGTGCTATACTGTATAAATAAATTGACATTAACATTGACATACGAATCACAAGGACACATATTCCTTTCCAGAATTGGCTATGTTCCTTTTTCTAAAAGTACATTTTAACAAGGTAGCTATTTCAGATAAGGAAGACAAGTTTCAAGGGGAAGGTTGTTATACTCATTAATTATGATGCTGGAGAGTAATAATATGTTGCATGTTGATTAGCACATGCAAGTAAATACGTGCTCACATGTGGAGTTTTCATGTTCTCCTTGTGTACACAGGGGTCTCCTCCCAAATAGTCCAAATACATTAAGGTTAGGTGGTCTGAAGATGCTAAATTGGCCCTAGTGAGCGTGTGATTACATTGCAGTGGACTTGCGCCCTGATGCTTGCTGCAATAGGCTCCAGTTGCCCTAAAGATGGATGGATGGATGGATATGTATATAGATTGATTATTCACATTAACAGCATGACTGAGAAAACTTGCCTGCTGTTATTGACTAAAGGGAATGCCACCACAATGACAAATATTCAGCTAAACAAATTGCATTGTCCCCACTGCACATGCGCTCAGTATGATAACCAGTCATTCTCTGTTGGGCTCCTGCCAACTTGTGGCTACCTCTCTGCGATCCTTTTCCTGCATGTAAGTCATCAGGGATCCTCTCCATCATACTGGAAACACCAGACTCCTTCACCTCTCACTGCACTCCCGGTTAAATAACATGGGCCATGAAAGTCATGGACCAGACAGCAAGAATCCATAAAATTCACTATCAACCATGTGGTTCCACATGTGTTAACACTGTATAAAGTTTACCCCATGCAATCAATAAATGCTTCAGTCTTCTGGGTGCTACAATTAGTATACATTTAAAACATGCAGTTCATCAGCTATGGAAAGTACGCAAAATCAATATGACAGGTTAACAGCTGTATTGAATCTTTGTGTTCTTAAGTCAGGATTGATATTTGTTTTAAAAAAAATGAAGCCCAGCGAAGCAATTTTGCCACCCTAGACAACCACCTAGTTTGCCTAATTGGTAGAACTAGTCCAGAGTTTGACCAGAGGTTATCATCAACACAGTAATGGCAGACAAAAAGGGTAAATCAAGATCTAAAAAAAAATAGTGTATTGTGGATAATAATAAATAAATAATTGTTATTGGATACAGATACATACAATTGCCACAATTTCTTTATAACCACTGCAGCTGGCATATGCTTTTTTAATGTTGCTATAGTTTTTAACCAATGTCGTTATTTCTTGAATTAGTAAATTTCCATAACCTTTGCCTAATGAAGCAAATCTGTAAAAGAATTGGTAGACCAGATGGAAGAACCTGTTGAAACCAGATGCCTGTCAGCTTGACTGAGAAAATTTCCTCCAAGTTATAAACTATAGCTGAAGTTTTGGTTCATGAATCAGGGCATTAACCTGAGGGTTTCTTCCTGAAAGTTGGATATTCAGGTTATATGATTATTAGGAAGTTGGGATGAGTTTAGTTTCATCTTACTCTTCAAGCTTTTTTGTGGTTTATCCCGCCTTTCATGTCTCATGATTTAAGCCAGGTGTTATTTCTCCTTTGTTTTAATCTTCCTGATAGACTTCCTCCATCTCTGTAAAGGAAATAAATATGAGATTAACAAAATTGTCTACTACTGACACCATAGCACCAAACTCAAATATTTGGTGCATTGAAAGTGGTATGGACCAGAGATGCCGGTTTATGATGGTCATACCCATATGCATTATCATAAAAAGCATGGTAGGCGAATTTTAATACCCATCTTAGGAGAGAAGCTTTGTAATAAATTTTAGCTGTGGCAGTTCTTGAATCAATATGTTAAATTTCTGGAATGTTTGAATGTTTATTTCGACTTGTTTATTCATTTCATCATTATTCTGTCAGCAATAATATTTGTAATTTTTATGGTTGCCAACATTTCATGGCCATATCATTTATAGTTTCTATGTGTATTCCTGGTTACATGGTGTGCTGTGTCACAACACTGCCAATAAAAGATGGGGGAAGGCAGTACCTTATTATCCTACTAATAGATCTTTTTCTAAATAACAGCCATTAGAGGAAGTGAGAGCTAAGGAATTCAAGTTTGTAGTGTGACTACAAGTTCTGCGCTAATTTACTCATTTTGATGTTTTTTCTTATGCAGTTATTTACATTTATTTGCCTGGCAAATGCTTTTATCCAAAACAACTTACAAAAGAGGTACACATAATCGACTAATATTAGTCTAGGGCCTGTTTGTTCAGGAAGTGTAATAATAGTATAGGTAACAAACGTTTATTGCCACAAGTGAAAAGATGTAATAACTAATAATTTGCATTCAATTCAATTCAATCAATCAAGATTACAGTCAAAACTGCAATTAAATTTAAACAACAAATTAATCAACAATATAAAATATCACAAAATTTTTTTTTTCTCTCAGAACAGGTTGGTCTTCAATTGCTTCTTAAATTTCGCCAACTAAGAACTATACAGGAAAAGAGTCTGGACATGCAGAACTGGCATCACTACACGCTGTTCCCTGACAGACCTGAGTGGGCGACAGTCGTATAGCACTTCACCAGTGTCTCCATATACTCAGGCGCTGATCCATTGATTACTCATTAGGCAAGCATCATGGATTTGAACTCAATGTGTGCTGCTACAGGGAGCCAATGTAGTGACCTGAAGAGAGGAGTGACATGTGCCAGTATTGGCCGGTTAAAAACAAAATGGGCCACTACATTTTAGATTATCTGCAGCATTTAGATATGTGGGTACTCTTGCCAGAAGCAAGTTGCAGTAGTCCAGACGCGGCAAGACCAAAGCTTGGACCAGAAATTATGCTGCCTGCTCTGACAGATAAGGTGTGATCTTGCAGATGTTGTACAATGTGAACCTGCATGAATGAGAAACAGTAGAAATGTGGTCAGAAAAAGATAGCTGCTCATCAATCACCATGCTAAGGTTTCAACCGATCTGGCAGGTGTTAATTACAGCGAGCCAACCTGTACAGTTGAACAGACTGGCCAGCTGGGATCACAAGAAGCTCTGTTTTTGCCAGGTTGAGCTGTAGATGGTGGTCTGTCATCCAGGTTGATATAT